>NC_084947.1:2222669-2482267 GCF_949316205.1 Platichthys flesus
AATACTAATTCATTAAGAAATCAACGCATTCCAGATTTATAGACTGGCAGAATGTCATGTTGTAATCATGCGTAAAGTTTGGATACGTACCCCAGTGCGCTTTGAAGCTGCGGACCGTGTTTCCGTCCTTGAAGGGAAATCCAGCCCGGTTGTACTTCGCGTAAAGCATCTGCATGTGTTCCGTCATAGTATCCTGTAAAAGCAGCTCCTGCTCCTCCTGAGCCTGATGCTTGTTATCCTCCGAATGCGTAAAATCCATCTTTCGCCTCTCGGGGACAGAGTCAGTCTTCAGCATCGCGCAGTATCCAACGCACAGATAACTCCATCCGTAGAGCAGCACGACCACAAACCGAGAGTACAGAGCCATGTTCGAGCCAAAGCGATGTAAACGACGGGTGGGGGGAAACGAACAGTTGTGGGAAGAGCGAGAGCTTTTCCAGAAGTGGTCCCTATCTCCTGAAAGACCATCACCTGAGGACCGGTCCCCTGTGAGAGCGTGGTACCATCACCTCTGAACCCGGGGCCCAGCGAGGAGGGGATGGAGCTGCGCAGGGGAGAGAGGCCGCGGTATCCAAGCTGCGTTCGATAGAGTTACAGATGTGAGCGCGCAGTGGAAGATAAAGGTCCCGCAGCGCAGATGTGGGAGAAGTGAGAGAAGTGAGGGAAGTGAGGGAAGTGAGAGAAGTGAGAGAAGTGGGAGAAGTGAGAGAAGTGAGAGAAGTGAGCTGCAGGAACAGCGACGCTCCTGGTTTTGTAGACGAGCTCTGCGCGGAGTTCGGGACCAGCAGTCAACCGTGCCCCCGTCTCAGCTTTCATTGAAGGTAAAGCATGTTGTGCTTGGTATTATAGGGCTTGTGGGACCAGCTGGGTATTCCTCTCCACCCCCCCCCCCCCCTCTACCTCCACCCCTCTCTGTCACACGCACACACGCACGCTCAGAGGGAGAGAGAGAGGGAGAGAGAGGAGAGTTTCCTGTTCAAGATACTTTTACGCACATGCAGCCCGAGGACAGATCATCTTATCAGGACCTGGACGAGGCTGTTTTCCACTTAACTCTCGCCCTGATTCTGACATTTCATTATTAAAGGACATTCCGCCATGTCACTGAGTTGGTTCCAGCCGCTGGGCTCCAACCCCCCCCCCCCCGCGCGTAGGTTCTCCTCCGCCGCGCTGTGCGTCTGGGCCGCGCGGCTGAATGAGGCGGCTTATTGTGCGCATTAAAGGCTCTCTCCTCTATTTAGTTCTGTTCAATGGAGTTAAGCACACGCATCCTGTAGCATCACGGGCCGATCCGGATGCTGCACTGTCTCCCCGCCGCCACCAGCAGCCCCCCCACCCCGAAAACAGCCCATACAGGCGGGGTTTAACTACCCCACCCGGCCGACCTCCACCCCCCGCCACCGGGCTTCTCTTTCAGGGGCGCTCGGGAGGAAATGATTAGGACGTTTCCATCGCCCTTGGGCATCAGAAGTGACGTCAGCTGGAGGCCAAACAATCTGTTGAATAATCAATCAATCAATCAGTGAACTCTTCTTTCCACCTGTTGCCCTTAAACCAGGAATATGAGATAAACTTGAGTTGTTCATGTTTTTTATGAATTAAGGAAAGTTTATTGGCTGAAAGTTGATCTTTTCAAATGTGTGTATGAGTTTGAGGCCTTGAAATTTTGCACTAACCGTTACGATGAGACTTTCATCAATAATCTGATTCTACCTATCACCTATAGATTGTGAACATGCCCAATCTGTGGGTGAACTACATCTTTAGAAAATTCTTATTTATATAGAGAAAAGGTAAATTTGTTGAAATTATTCTCAAATCCATCTAAATCTCAAAAGTTCCACGGTGTTAAAACCTGAATAAGAACCACTTCCTCTGTGGAGGGCCCGGTCGAGTCTGAATCCACCGCTCTACCTCATGTTGTGTATATTAGCAGCAAGTCCGGCCTCAAACTAATAAAAGCCACGCTCCGGTTTAAACACTGACAGCTTAAGAGCGCAGTAAAAGAAATGAAGAGGGCTTTTATTGTGAAATCACGACAGTTTACAGACACTTGATCTGAGGTTTGCTCTTCCAGAGGTGAGGCACATAAACAGAGCGACCTGTGAAGTTCATTCTGAGCGGTCGGTCGTTTCCATCGCCGTCACCAGGACTCGGGAAAGAGCCGAGGCCTCTCAACTTAAAACAGGCGTGGACGAGGTTGCGGTGATAAATTGCCAACCGGCCAGTTTGTGTCCTTATTTCAGACACACACACAAAAACAAAACAAAGCAGGGTAGATAGTGAGATAATCGTTGGTCCTCGCCTTGAGGAAATGAGATTCCCAACATAATCCTTCCCTCAGATTTGAATGTGCCTCAAATCCCAGTTGGTCCAGTTTGTTTTGTTGAAACAATGGTGAAGACGAACCGGTTTGTTTTATTTCAGAGTCCATTTGATCACAAAGAGCCACAACATACATTTAAAACATATACATTTCAAGACATACAACATCCAGTCCTCAACTTTTCACCCCCTCAGTCATGTTTATTTTGTTTACTTCAAAAAGCTTCTTCATCATCACAGAGCTCATATCTTCTTTACAAAACAAAAAAACAAAAAGCAGAAACCCACTAACTAAGACAAGACCAAAGTCCCTCAGACCCAGAACCCGGATCCCCCGCCTCACTGCACACATTGTTCCAATGAGGTTTGCTGGGTCCGATGCAGTGAAAACACGCAAACAGATGCCGAGGCTCTGGTGTCTGTGCAGCTCAGAGACAAATCAACTCATTTGTTCAAACCCTGGAACTCTGAGGATTAAAGTTCAGCAGAAGGAGGCACGACAAGGAAGAGGGTGAATTAACATTGGCTGCCTCCATTTCAGTTTGAAGGAAGAGCTCCTGTTGGAGGTTTGAGTTTCCAGAGACATTTGGAGCACAAGCTTCTTCCTGACACTAAAGTTTAAAGGGAGAATCTCATCAGTTTGCTCTTTTATTCAGGGTTTGGTGAGAAACAAATATCAACACCACTCTTTGTGCTTTTTGATAAAATTAAGATTTAAACAGGAGATAGTTAGTTTAGTGGGACAAACGTTAAACAGCCAAGAATACACATTTTTAGTCCGAGAAGAAATTTGACTTAACAACCTGTGAAACCACAAGTTGATGAATTAAATGAAAAGTGTTAATTTGTGAATTATCAAGCCTGTTTCCAGGATTTATGCGAAGCTAAGATGCAGATTTTTCATACTGCACACGTCTGTAATCAGGGAAAAGATCCAATAACCAAGCGTATCAGGGTAACACATGAATCGGGATATGACCCAAAACCAGACTACATCACGTTCAGGTCAGGCTTGGTTATTTTCTCTTGGGCTCGGATGGGAAACGAGCATATTTCCTTTTTTTTAACCAAAACTTTCATTTTGTAAGATTCTTATTTTTCAGTCAAAGGTGATTTAGTTTGATATGTCGAGAAATCAAACCCTTTTCATCTAACCGTGTATCACTGATTAAAAAGCTGAAGCATGTTGTGGCCTGAGCGGAACCTGAGTGCAGGAGTAAAATTATATTTCCACTTCTTCCCCATGAAGTGTGAACTGTATTTGAACTTTACATAAATGTCCCCACACCTCAGGGACACGAGCAGGATGTCTCTTTGTGACTTAGTGGAAAAGTTTATTTTTAAGTTTATAAAGAGATAACAAGAGTCCTGTAATTTGTCAGACACATCATTTTATTCGTGGTGGAACAGATGTTTCAGAAAAAAATCAAATACAGAATTAAAAGTGAATCAGCGGCTCAAACTCTTCCTCAATCATTCCTAAAGGAGCCGTGGTCTTCCTCTGCAAACTGTCACAGTGAATGACTAATATGTAAATGATGGAGCACTTTGATGTCCTGGAACGTGTGCCCTGCATCTGGGAACATGCGGAATGCTTTAAGCCCATTACCCATTCTCCCAGTCCAATTGGAGCTACCGCAGCCTGGGGGAGGACATAAAAGCACCCCCCCCCCATCTTTCAAAGCTCTTACGCCTTTAATTTGTTTAGACAAACAGCCCAAAACACGGCAGGCCAGACCAGGGAAGGAGCCCGGGGTCCCTGAGCAGGTTCCTGGCCCCTGACTCCGACTCCTGCTCAGGGACCGCCAAACAAACTGAGCCAAACCGGGTCTGCACTAATATCA
The DNA here is from genome assembly GCF_949316205.1 of Platichthys flesus. NCBI lineage: Eukaryota > Metazoa > Chordata > Actinopteri > Pleuronectiformes > Pleuronectidae > Platichthys > Platichthys flesus. The sequence goes on from NC_084947.1 coordinate 2,226,839, forward strand.
TCTGCGTGAAATACAAAGAAATTGATTTGATTGGTTTATTTTGGAGCCGAATTGTCTTAAAATCTGGATATAAATTCAACATCACAAGTTATTTGGCAGGAAACATTGAAGTTGTCGCACCCGTCCGCCCACGCCTTCCTCTGGGAATCCTCCGTTTCAAGTCCCTTTTTACTGCAGCACCTCCACCCAGATGGCGCGCATGATATGAGAGGAACAGTTTGTAAATGACGGTGCAACTACAGCGACTCGGTCAAATTAGAGGCTTCCAGCGCGCGCTCCGATACGAGCCATATGTAGGGACGTGTCGGCAGCGGCCTCTGAAGCTCAGACCGTTCTGATGTTGTGGTCGTAGATGACGACATGGACGTGGAGGTCCGTCTGGAGGAATGTCCTGCTGGAGTCCTCACCAGGTCCGGACTGGAACCCGGCACACAGAGAGGCAGAGCAGTTAGTGTCAGTTGTAAATCTGCTGTTTGGACGTGTCTATCCTGCAATGCACGCTTTTTAATCACAGCTCTGACTTCAGGACTGATCCTGTCTCAGCTGAGCAGGAAGTAAAAGTCCTTTCTCTCATTTAGCTCGAGCTCACATTTCTGCATTTCCTGTCAAATTAGCTTTATTCTTAGTGTTAACACACATGTGAGGTTTGTTAAAGCAGCACTAAGTAGAAGTTGACGAAGGCTTTCATTCGCTGCGACACTTGAACAAACATCATCGGGATAAGAACTATTTAAAATGACAGAAAAAGTATTTCACGTGCACTTTGACCCGTCTGCGAACACGGAGGAGGCCTGTACAGAAGCCAGCCACCAGGGGGCGATCAGGGCTCTGGCTTCACTTCAAGACGCCGCCATGTCGTCCGTCTATATTTACAGTCTGTGGTCGGAACTGTGACGCAGAACAATTTGATTTTAATACAAACCGATCTCTGGAAGCAGGCGGAGATAGAGAGAACCACCGATTTCTGACACGTCCATTTATAGCAGGGATATTAAAGAGGAAGCCAGATGCAGCTCAATTTGACAGCGTTCATTTTGATAAAATGTTCAGTGTGACTTTGAATGTCCAAACTGACACTGCCCCTCCACCGAGATGAGAAGCCCCCGACCAGCTGGCAGCGGTTATTCCAGCCCCGAGTGTGTGTCAGGAGCTGGGAGTGGGCGTGGAACCATCGGCTGCCACTACACTCAATTTACACTTTTACCTCAAACGCACTTGTGGGTGTCCTGATAAGTGAGGACGTCTTCCTCCACGAGTTCAAACGAGCATCAGTAAAAATAGACCAATAAAAGAGAAATGAGGTCAGAGACACGGTGAGGAGGAAACGGGAACCACCGGCTGAACGACATGATAAGAGGAAACCAAAGCTGACGTGATCTAAGTAGCCCTCTCTCTCTCTCCTCTTCTTCAAACGGCCCTTTCTGCTTCTGCTTAGATTAAATAAAGACATTGTCATAAATAAAATATGACAACCCCCCCCCCACCCCCACCCCCCGACCCACTCTCTCTGGCGAGGACAGGAGAAGCGGTCACGGAACGACAAACGCAGCAAAACAAACCAAACCACCCCAAGTGAGTTGATGGGAGATTTGATTCTGGAAGCTTCCTCTGTGGAGCCGCGGCCTCCCGAGCAGCCGTCGAGCTCACGGTGGGTTAAACGCCGGACGGTTCCGTGCCGCTCGCTGCCGAGCCAACGTGGGCCGAGCCGAGCCGGGTCCTGGGGCGGTTTGCTGTGTCTGGCTTCCGATGCCTCCTCTTGTGTTTTTTAATAGACAGCCTGGTCGGGGCGGTGCTCGACCGCAGCTAGAACACTGTGCTGCCATTTTGGCGATTGGCCTCAAAAACGCAGTCCCCACAGCTCCGTCGGCAATTTCAAAATAGTTCAGGCCCCGACGAATACTCCCCCCCCCCCAGCGGAGAGGGAAACTGGAGAGGATAAAAAAACTCTGTCTGTCGGCCGTCACTCTTCCAGGGCCCCCCCGTCAGACACAGAGCTCGGAGGAAGCACCTGTCGCGACCCCTTGATCCTCCGCTCTTTGTGCAGGTGGAAAGCAAATCTCTCTCTCTCCCACTGGTCTCTCTCTCTCTCTCTCTCCCACTGGTCTCTCTCTCTCTCTCTCTCTCTCCCACTGGTCTCTCTCTGTCTCTCTCCCACTGGTCTCTCTCTCTCTCTCTCTCTCTCTCTCTGATATCAACTAAGACTCTCTAAAAAGTAGATAATTATTGAAGTTGGCAAAGAGAAAAATAACTATTTGAAGTGTTTCAGCGTTCCTCCAGTCGGTTGTGAAGGAGAAGCTCGGGGGGGCTCCGGCCTCGTCACACAAACAGGATGTTGTGGTCACATGGCACGTTAGTCACCTGAGCTCAAAACAAAGTTCAAAGTTATTCCTGGAGGATTTGAAAAGAGGTTTTTTTTTTCTCTTTCTGTTTCCCTGGGACAGTTTTACTGCTGTGGAGCAGGTGAGCTGAGTATTAGCAGGGACCATGTGTGCCCCCCCCCCAACAAGAAGAGCAACAACAACAGCAAACCTACAGAGGGGTCCACACTCAGGATCTTCTTGTCCCTCTTGTTCTTGAAGAGGAGGCCGTTGGGGTCTTCATACAGCACCTCGAAGTTGGGGCTGGAGTTGGACACGGACACCTGTGTCTTCCAGTTGTAGAAGCTGCACAGAGACAGATAACGGTCATTAACAGAGGACTCGGGTGGAGCCATTGTTGGAGCTTTCAAAGAGCGAAGGGGTCCGACGCCTCCTTCAGGGACCAGAGTTGTTTTTGAGGAAAAACTTGGAAAGATTGATTCAGACATGTGTGATGCATTGGCTGCGTTTCCCAGACGTTTGGTTTATTTTTGCTGTCGTGGGCCCCCCCGCAGACATTGCTTCAGAGGGACACATTTGAAAACCCTTGTGTTTCAATGAAACCCATAGAATTCAGACGTGGTGGGGGAGTGCTGCGGTGTGGTCGTCCTGTTTTGTTGTCGAATAAAAAGTGTTGAAAATAGGTCGGCTTCACACGAGGTTCTATGTGAACCGAGCAAACCAAACGTATATTGCACCTTTCTGTCTGCTCCTCTTGCTCTTTGTGGTGCGTACATGGAATTTATATAAAGATGGACAACGTGACGGCTCTCCAATAAAGACGCCTGGAGATTGCACCCCGGTGGCTGGCCGCAGGAGAAACCTCACCTCCTACATGTTGGCAGACGGGACACAGACTAAAATAAAAAGTCAAAACACATGCCAAAGGAATTTAACAGACTTTAGGTCAACTTTGGTTTAATTTGTCATTTCACGGTTGACGGCTGAGACCGACTTGCAGCTGGTCAAGCGGGTGTATGGATACCTCAGGATCTATATCGTGTCTTCAGAGCTAGTCGAAACCCAGCAAGTCGAAATGTTTTGTTTTCTCTTGGCCAGTCGCACAATCGCAATATAACAAAAAGATCGATCCATCCAACCATCGTCTTCCTCTTTCTGGAGCTTGGGTCAAGAAGGGGATGACCGGACTTGTAGGATATTCCATACGCCCCCCCCCCCCCCCCCCCCCCCCCCACTCCAGCTACATCTACCAGCTCGTCCTGGAGGATCCCGAGGAGTTCCCAGGTCAGATAGGATATGTAACCCCCCCTCTGCTTCCTGTTTGAGGATGGCTGGTGAAGCTCCACTGGAAGGCGCCCATGAGGCATCCCGACTAAATGCTCTAACAACCACGACTGTCTCTTTTCAATGCAAAGGAGCCGAAACACTACTCTGAACTCCGATGTGTGAATTCCTCTCGAAGGCTGAGCTCAGACACCTAAAGGCACGAACTAAATGTCACAGATTTTTAAGGACAAAGGTAGATCCCCAGTCGTAAACAGAAAAGTGACTTCATAAGGTTAAGTATGAACCTTTTTCTAGGATAACAAATAAGAGTTAAATACATTTGCTCTGCACATAGAATGATACAGGCTACAAGGAACATGATGTCCCTTATTTAAATAATACGGATAAAGAATATATTTTAGAAAACGTGGAAATAACTGGGGCTGCAGGACATGTGGTTTTCTGTCCAGTCCCACATAGCATGAGGCTTTACGTCAACACATGAGCTCCACATTGAGGTTGTGACTTTGCGTGTTTGCGTGGAGGAAGGAAAACTTCACGGATTGCAGAGCGATCGATATTCAACTGCAGGTTCCAGGAGAGCTTCGCTTTGCAGAGGAGAGAGGAAACACAACCTGCAGAGCGACGTGTCCTCAGCCAGAGACGGAGAAGGTACAGGTCTGGTTCTAATTTGATCTTGAGGGCGCTGTGTGTTGGAGTTCACCAAGCCGAGCATTAGAGTAAAGCTGGGGCTAATAAGCGACTGAAACCGAAGAGAGGCTTGAATTCCAAAATAAATGGCCGATTAATTTACAGCATCAGGTTGGATTCCTGCTCTCCTATTAGGTTTTCTGTTATTTTTGATAAAGCAGAGAAACAGTGTCCGAGGTTCTGACCGAGTCAAAGAGAATCAAGACATTATTAATGCATTTAAAGTGCATCAAGTTGAGGGTGTGATGCGTCAACGTTTCACTTTCACGGTCGGGTTTTGTAAATCGCTGCCAAGTCGCTGATCAAATGCAGAGAGGAAGCTGCATGTGGAAGAAGATCCATATCAGTTTGACATTCCCGAGCCATAAAACTGGCAGATCTTCCCTTTGTGTTGATGTGAAATACAATGAGGCTGTTTGGGAATTGAAAACATCTCACGGTGTTGAATGGTGCATTGTTCCTACGCTCAGGTCGGATCCAGCTGGGACGAGCCCGGCTTGAAAAGAGGAAAAACCAAAAGACACGATCCTCAAAACGGGTTTCACTTTGAGAAGTTAAACTCCGTCTGATGTGAATTCATCAGGTTCATGTGCAACATTCTTCTCTAGTTTGGACAACCTGATTTATTTCCTCGAAGGCCCAACAACAAATGATCAATAACACAACTGTGCCATTGCTGGAGCAAGTTAGAAGTTATAAATAACCCTGTGTGTTTTAAAAAGCTTCACTGCTAAGACAGTACTGTCCATTTCCAGAGGTTCTCATCATTAGCAGTACACATCACTAGTAACACTGCTCCACACAAGTGGTTCCGACTTTCTGCAGATGATGAGCCACATATTAACGAAGCCTCTTACAAATAAACAAGCAAACAAATAGTGAAAACAAATGAAAACTTACTCATTTGGCTTTTTCAAGACTCAGAGAACCCTAATACGAAAACGTTAGAAATTTCAAATTGATATTTTTTTGCAGAATGGTCAGTTTTTGATTAGCTGTGAAAAGCGCCAGCTGCTCCAGCCAATAACAAGAGCTACTGATTTTACTGCAGGCTGCTTGGTTTTTCCTGGACTGGTCACCTGTCATATCCTCAAAGACAGCGATTCAGAGTAATGAGAAGGGATCTAGATCCATGTCGGCCTCTGGAGTCCTGCACCAGGACTGAATATGCTGACGCAGACCCGGGTTCAACTCCTGGGAAAAGTATTTCTGGCTATTTATGGACCATATTTCAAGTTAACAAACGTGCTGCACAGAGACATTGAAGACACAGTTAACAAATGAAAATGTGATGAATAAGATTAATATAAAAAAAGAAATGAAGTGGAGAAGTGATGTGAACTACGTCAAACACAAACACAAAAGTTTGGAATGATACAACACTTTGAATTTAGACCTAAAAAGACTTGACTGTTTATTTTATTTTAGAAATATCCTAAAGTTAAAGTTGTTTAGGTCTTGTGTCCACGACTTTATATTGACATCGAACATGGACATGTCTCTACTGACCTGACTTGGACTTGTCTGGACTGACTTTGTCTCAAATGACAAAACCTAACCTTCTCCTGAAGAACTCCAGACTTGCTTTGAGCTTCCACATCACATAAGTCGTAACCTGGTTTGAACTTGAGCTTTAACTTGGGTCAGTTGTTTCATCTGCACCACAGTTTGTTAGACAAACGTCACACCGGCCAAAAATAACCAAACCCCCCCCGACAACCCGACCACTGCATCCAGCAGGTGAGAGATAAGGTTGGTGGTTGAGCTGTGGAGGCTTGACGACGTCCTGGGGTTTCAGGATGTGCACACTCAGCAGCTGAAACTCAATGGAGCTCAGGTCTGGAAGAACGAGAGCTGTGGATGTGCGATGAAAAGATGACACACAAGCTTGGCATAAATAAGCTGTTACACACATTTTGGACCTATGAACTTCAGTGAGTTTATAAGAACCCAACCCTCACCAACAGAACACTGAACTATCAGCCACAGGAGACACTGCTCATGGGAATAATCAGATCTGAAGATGAGCTAACCCGACTGGTTCCCTCGGGCTCGACAACTGGTTCCAGATTCCTCTCGTACATTCCTCATTTCTCTCTTCTTCTCCTAACTCCAGCTCGGAGAGTAGATAACAAACGCTCACCCCTTCATGTCCCTAATCCTTCACTCATTATAGTAAGGTCATGTTTTTTTAAACTAGTATAAAGTAGAAAGAATTTGGGAACACGTGACGTGAGTAACCTTCCTCTCCAGGGAACAAACGCACTGGATTCCTCCGAATGGCACAAGCTTGTCTGGAGAAACACACCGATGCATTAAATTATAAGGTTCGATCGGACGAGGAGTCGGGCACCGTTTCCCCCGACAGAGCTGAGTGAAGCAGTTTGAGAATAGACTGCTGCAATGCGCCAATCATGAAATACAAATTGAGGTTTTCTTCCCTTAAAACTCAGAGGAAAATTATATTGTCTGCGCCTCGCTCGCAGACGTACGCATACTTCCTCTCTCTTTGTGAATTAGATCCGACAGCGTTTCAGGGACTATTTATACCGAGCGGCCACACGACAATTAACATTTCTTTGGTCAACCACTTTTATTCCACGGTGAACCGCTGCCTCTTGCTGGAGGACCGGGACAGATGGCAGATATATTTTAACACTGAACATGAAACAGACTGACGGAAAGTGTAAAACCCTTTTTTTTTGGGGGGGGGGGGGGGGGGGGGGGGGGGGGGGGGGGGTTGTATGGTTGTTGTCGAAACGACGCAGAGAATGTCGTTCATACGCTTCTCGGATGTGTTTATTGGAACCCCCCCCCCTCGCTGTCACCGGGGGCCACTGACTGCACGGCCGGTCACAGAGAAAGCTCCTGCAGCTGGATGGCACCACACCCAGACACATGGACCAGTAAAACCTGTGAGAACCTGGATTTGGTGGAAACAATGACAGTGTGCTCCCAGTACCGGTTCCTCGCCCCCTATGCATTCACCGTGGCCACTTTCCACTTTCCACAGTGACCGTGCTGGGCTCTATTGTTATCTCCAAGTGGTCATTTTCCAGGGTAATGTCAACAGTCTCATTACAGGGCTCAGAGGAGCTGGACTCTCGGCTCTGGATGATATATATCATAAAAGAGCAAATACCGAGCATGTGTATTCATTCAGCTGCTTCTTTCTGTCGCGGCTGAAGAACTCACGCCCGGTGACTGTTCCTGAAGTTAAAGTTTCCAGAGTAAATCACAGAAAGGTTTCTTCAGTGTTGAGAGTAACAGGCTGAATTTACCGTTAAAGCTGTGCGGGGGTGTCCTGCTCATTCCACGACAAATCACAGATGTGTCCAGTCAACACAACTCCGTTAACAGACTCACAACTAACCACGCACACCTTCACATTACATTTGTATTCATCTGAATTTACTTACTGGTCATTTTGTTGAGTGACAAAAACAAGACGTAGGAAAAAAAGGAAATCAGATCTGTCATTTAATTTGTTTAGTTGCTTTAGTTGATGCACAACTCCTCCATCAGGGCAACAAACACACACACACAGACACACACAAGGGGCCAGAGCGATAGCATAATGCAGTGACACAACTGGGGGTTATCCCATATTCCACTTGCAGCTCAGGAAGCTAATTGAGCTGCAGCCGACAGTCAACCTCTGTTTGGTAAAAGAGTCAGAAACGACCGGCCAGCAGCCAAAGAGCTTCACTCATGGAGAATTATCACCAACCTATCAGTCCGGTATGATGTCACAGTGATGATGAAGATTCATACTCACAGATTATAAACAAGAGATTGCGTCATCTACTACTTTATATGTGGTCTGTTGCAGAGGTTAGATTTTAATGAGCTCCCGACACAGAGAGAACAGCCTGTCGACCTTGGCAGTACATGAGTTAATCCATCAAACCCAGTCCAACCAGTATCAGCACCACAAGAACTAAGAGTCCGACTGGATTCGACCCGTTGGATCCAATCCGATGAGATGTGTGAAGATCAGCGAACATGACATGGAAACTTCCGGCTCACCAGCAATCACCTTCGGAGCTGAAACAGTTTCTCTTCTGTATTAAAAGTTAATAAAACAAGACGGCAGTGCAAATATTTTCACAGCCCAAAATGAAGCCAGACACACAGGTGCATCGCAGAGGCCGAGAGGAGGCAAGATGGTTCTGGAGTCGGAGGGGGCATGCGCCGTGGTTCTGCACATCCGTCAAGTTCAATGTTTCATACTGCAGAGGGGGGAGGGAGGGGCGGGGGGGGAGCTTTATATGATCCAGCTTTTCAAAAAAGATGTTTGAATCAGAGAGATTCATTGAGTAATAAAGGCGATGGCTTCCCTCGCTTCGGATATAAATCACTGCATTTGAACTGCGTAGTTAAGAGGAAACAGAAAAATAAATCCACCGCAAACTATAAAACTCTACTTGTAAACTTTGTCTTTTTTCCTTCGGATACAGTAACGTGGTCGCGGCCTTTATGCAAAACACACCGAAGCAATTTAAAGAGGAAAAGAATCAATTAGGAGAACCGTGTATGTGAGATGTTGCCCAGGCCTCTTAAAGCTCTTTACTGAAGAGAGGCAGAGATACAGGGAGGGAGGGAGGAGGGGTGGGGGGAACAGCCAGAGCGCATAAACAGATGGTCACTTTGCTGGGGAACATTAAATAGACATCAGAGATGCTGTAGGCACATCTGGAGTGGCAGGAAGCTGGGTGCACGGAGATGCAGATCTGTGGGATAATTAGATGAGGGTCAGGACTCTGTGTGTGCATTCATGTGTGTGTGTGGTTGTGTGTGTCTGTGTGTGTGTCGACATCAGAAGCTCCACAGTAAAACGTAATAGAGACAAACATGTAATGATTTAGAGCCTTTAAACACGTGATACTGACGAGTGTGTTCTCCTTCATGTGCCGTATCAGTGTCGGGGTTCACATCACTTCATATCAGCTCGATAAAGAAAAGTCTGTTTTTATCACTGTTATCACCAACGATGCTTCTTCTTTAATGTGGTTTTCATATTCACAGATTTAAACTTTCTACAAATGCAAGAAGAAAAATTCTGTCGTTAAATTTTGACGCTACTGATGGATTTCTTTTTTTTTCACTTTAACCAAGTTTCCGTGGAAGTCAGAGGCGTAGAACAATTGCTTTACAGCTGATGTTTATACGACCCACCCACCCAGAGCGCCTGCTCAAATAAATCAAGCCCGGCAGTCGCTCCTTACGCCTAAAGATCCCCGAGGTGACCGAGAACGCAAAGGTAGAAAAAGGAAAACGTAAAATTGTCAAAATCAAATGTAGAAGTACTTTGTCAAACAAACGTTTTTATCTAAATGAAAGATTGAATCTTGAGAAAACTCCGAGCTGCCTCAGACTCACATTCTGTTAAACTGAGATTTGTTCAAACGCCTTCCAGAGTGCAGATTGTCTGGATTCTGTGTGTCCGTGTGACGTCACAGTTTACTCCACTGGGGCTTTGTGCAATTAGCATCAGCAAAAAACAACAACAACAACAAGGTTGGCGATCTACCAGCTGCAAGAGGTTTGGTTAGCGCTGCTGCGTCTAATTACAAGTCTGGAGCTAAATTTAGTATCACTCCACCACATCACCAACATTCACAGGCGACGGCCTCGAACAGCAGAACTTGGACCACAGCCTCCTAACCTGTTATTTTACAAAATCGTGGATGTAGACGTTATCGCCACCTGCTGGCCCGGCGCGCTTGTTGGAGCGTTTGAAGTCGTTTGACTTGTTTACATCTGGACGCAGAGATAAAATCTGTCCTCAATCAAATCTGCAGTAATGTAGACGAGGCCTAAGTGTTGTGTCATTATTTAGCAAAGTGCGTTCACGCCCATTACATAAATTCCACGGGAGCAGAAAGATGTTTTACTAGTTACGTAATTACTCCACCTCCAATTCCTTCTTCTTGTCTTTTGAATGCACACACTTTGCTCCAGGGAGATTCTCTGCTGCTGCCGCGGCTCTCCTCCTCTTCCTCCTTGAGACGTTGCAGACTGAGCATGTGAACCTATCCACCCTTCGTTGCTGGAGGTGGGAGGTGGAGAGCAGAGCTGGCGCTGGTGTCGCTGCTCTGTGTTCTTTGTGGCTGAGGAGGAGGAGGAGGAGGAGGAGGAGGAGGAGGAGGAGGAGGAGGAGGTGGAGGAGGGAGAGGATTCAGAGTCCTGCGGTGGGAGGTTTAGTGCACTGAGTGGGCAGCAGCTCCAGCATCTGCTCCCTCTTAGCGGCAACCACACTGGGTGTTATTGTTCCCGACAGAGATTTAAAAAAGTTGGGGGGGGGGGGAGCGGTAGAGGATGACATGGGGGGGGGGGGGGGGGGGGGGGGAGCGTTAGCAAAGCATGGACGAGGATGTTGGAAAAAAGTTGAAGATAAAGACACAGAGCGGGGTAGATGTGATGGAGTCCAGTTTGAGAGGAGAGGGGGGGTTTATCGCAGATGTTCGACAGAGGGAGGGAGGGGGGGGGGGGGGAACTGTCGTTTGGGGGTGGGGGTGGGGGGGGGCTCGTAAAAAGCATCGTTCCTACCTCCAGGCGTGCTCGGCCCATGACTCACACCTCCAGCTCGTCAGGGCTTCCACTCGCCAGAGGAGGAGGTCGGGTTCAAGGCCACGAGCGGGTTGTGTGTCACGGCACCCAGGGAGAGGTGGATAAATAACACAACCAAGCTTTGTGTGTCTCACACGACGCACAGTGTCGCCCCTCGTCCTCTTACACACTGTGCGTCTCAGACATTTGTTCAAACTTGTAGGCTGCACGGATCAACATTTGAAATGAGACCATCTTGTCTACAGAGGATCTCCTGCTCATGCTGCTCTCAGCGCCCACACAGCGAGTCGGCCCACACATGGCTTCTCCTCACATGGCTTCTCCTCACATGGCTTCTCCTCACATGGATTCTCCTCACATGGATTCTCCTCACATGGATTCTCCTCACATGGATTCATAATGGATCCTGGGACAGGTTTGCCTGAAGACGCGTTGGAATGGACGTCTCACCTCAGTCTTCAAATGTAGCCTCCACAGGATGTGATGGATCCATGAAATGTGACACAGCTTCAGAACTTTAATAACATGCAGCAGCTAGTGTGTAAATGAGTTGTTTGGGACGAAGAAACAAGGCCTGAGAAACTCCAACAGACAATTTTGTGAGAACAGTGACCTAAAACTTTGCTATAAGTATATATTTTATATATATTACTATAGATTCTTACTTTTTTGTGGCAAATCTCAGGGAAAAGTGAGTTTTTCTTGGTTTTATAAACCTCAGTTTGTCTTCTTTGATCCTTCTAACAGTCACCCAGTGAGAGAGTCTGGACACAAATCGCCAGTTTAACTGGTTTAAATACCGAAACCACTTAATTCAGAAGTATTGTTGGGCAGAGATTACAAATGATTCAAATACCCATTTGGTTTTTAAAGGTTCTAAGACATTAGCGGGCATGGTTTAACTTTTGACCTGTACATCTTGTACCTGCAGTGGAGAGAAATATGTGACTTGTTATTGATGTTTTTTCAGGTATTTCATCTTAAACATCAATATTCTCTTCCCGAATACTTCGCGTTACTGTGGATTTGTTTGTAATCTTCCTTCCTATTGGCCTCTGATCTGAAATACACCTTCTAATGAAGCCCGGTTGTCAGGTTCAATACATCCGGTTGTTAAATGAAGTGTCAGCTGAAGTTAGGAAGGATTTAAATTGGAGAAATAAGCTAAGCTGAGCTCTTTCCTTGCAGCTCTGACCCCTTGGACACTGTGTTCACCGTGTTCTTCCCAGTCTCAGGGAAGTTACACAGGCTGGCTGCCATTTGGCTGAACTCTGAACAAAAACCATGTAAGACACGTACTGGTTCAGTGTTTGTCCTCATGGGATTTCTTGCACTTACCTGAAATGTTTGGTAATATGTTACTATGCACGAGTATGTGGAATGTGGGGATGGTTTTGGCTCCAGTAATTTGCTGATGGCTCCCTGTGCACACAGTTCTGCTGATAGACAACAAATGACACAGATGCTACCTGCCTCGCTGAGCGATACCAACTGGATTCTAGCTGACTCCTGTGAGGTCAGCAGTTCACTTGTGGCCGGTCATGAATTGTGCGATTGGCACTGGTGCCTGTGGTGGTGACTCACAGCACACGATGTCTTCGACTGAATAAAACTTGATGCACCTGAAAACTCAGGGTTTTTATGGCCTAATAGAATCTGTTATATCATTATGATGGTATATATGAATTATCTTTTTGATATTTCCAAAGTCCAATTATCAAATTTAAATCATATTCAAATACTGCAAGACTTGTTTTCCGAAGCAGGAACCAGTGTCTGTTTGGCCTTTTTGTTTAAACATAACTTTGATGATTTACTGTTCCAGCTGTTACACCTGTACTTTATGAAGGGAAGGAAATATCACACCTCTAATTTTAGAATCTTATGGTTTTCTTCACATTACACATTTGTTTAAATAAATGCGTTTTCATAAGTTAATCAATCTTCTTATCTATCAGTGAATCTAATCTATTGTTTTTATCTGTGCTGACAAATAACTGTGCATCAACAGAAGACCAAAATCTAAACCTGCTCTAATCCCGACTCCCATCAGGTCTGTCTGCTCCAGACAGGTTCAGCATCTTGGCAGCTTCGCTCAGCTTCACTCCAGCAGTGTGTATATTTATTCCACATCTGTGCCGAGGCCGCGGCGGCAGGTTCTGAACGTACCAACTCTACCGGCCCTTCAAACAGCTCCCTCCGAGCCTATATTGGTCTCTCACGTCAAGCTGAATCTCTAATCCTGGATAATAAGATTTCCATACCCTTCAAATCTTGTCAAATCCCACTGCAGTCCCGGCCTCCCCAACCAACATGGACATGTTACAATGGAAGGAGACTTACCATAAATCCGAGGTTCCTGGCACCAGCCTCTTCTTTCCGCTGAAATATGGTTCGAAATCTTGGGTCTTGAGTCTGTGGGCGTAGTCTATATAGCCAGACACTTCCTGTCCAAGAGTATTATGATCCCTGATGAAAATGACCGACTGCAAAAGAGAGAGAAGAGAAAGAAAACCCTCTGTGTAAATAATCATGGCCATCAAATCTCTCCTGAGTAAAAGCCAGGAAGGACAATGTCACTTGTTAAAAGTCGGACAGATAGAGGGGATCTGTTTCAAATCCTCCCACTTTGAAATACAAAGGCTCGTGTTGTACTTTGGCTCGGACCGCGCATCAGACTCCAGGCCAGCTGGTGGCGTCCTGCGATGGCCCGGGCTCACCGAGGTGCTCCGTCTGCAGAGTATCCTGCTCAGATAAGTGCGTGGGTCTCCAGCCGGGTCCTCGGGCTTCCATTAACTAGAGTCTGAGTTCCGTTCCAACACACCTACGGCCAGTCGGGCCGAGAGCGGAGCTTGGAATGACACGAGAGTCCTGAGTTTAACCGTAAGACTGTGAGGTTCTTAGGATAGTTTATAACTTCCTGAAGTAAATCCCAAAATGAATTTAGATAAACCCATTATCTATACTATTATGCTCTAATATGCTAAAGAGAAGGGTTTAGTCCACCATCATAAGGTTCAGGCCCAACTGAGCCGTTTCTGTGAAGCACATAAAACCAAAGAATGTTTGTTATGAATGAATAAATGAAGGACGTTGTGAGAGCTCTAGATTCATCAGTGAATGAAAAATGCAGTCCATAAATAAACATCTTACAAAAGAAGGTAAAAATCCTAATTTTCCGATCGTGCCATGCTTTATACCCCCCCCCCAACTCTCCTTCTGTGATTATGAAACTTCACGTGCCCTGCTTGAATCCACTCAGGTCAGAGAATTACTGAAAATCACACCTAAGCTCCGCTGCACTAGAGAAGTGCCCCCCCCCCCCCCCCCGACCCTTTGACCCTACTCGATCTGAGAGGAAGTGAGTGGACCTGTGAAATCCTCTCGCCTGATGCCAATACAAATCTACATTGACTGTGAAACCAGGGCTGCTGCAACCCGGCTAGGCAAGGGTGTCAATTGGCTTAGGGGCCCCCCGGAGCAGAGAGGGGGGGCCCCACCTTAAATTATATGATCAACAGTGTGGAGATGACGGCAGCGACACCATGGACAGAAACCCCCTAACAAGGCCCCAGGACACTAACCCGCTGCCAAGAGCTTTGTAATTTTAGAGGTTTGGTCGAAGACTAGAAGGTCTGTCGTGTGTAACGTGTTTCTTGGGGGATTCGGTTCAGTTTGATGTGCAGGGCCCCTGGAAGTGCTCCTGTGTCAAGCATCAAGTCCATCAGAGGCTGTGGATACCTGCTCAGTTTGAAATATGGAATATCTCCAGATCAGGATCTAGATCTTGAAAAACAACCCTGGATATGAGCCTTATAGATCAAACCCAGATTTCTGATTAGATCACAATGAGTAAGAACAAAGAGGTGTTTGAACTCTCCAAAGCAAACACAACGAAAACCATCTCCAGCGATGGGAGAGCAGGTGTTTGAAGTCAGCACCAGACACAACCTGGGAAAAGAAGAATGACGAATGCTTTTGTCACCTGAATCAGACAAAGGCAAATGAAAGGCAAGTTGCCCCCCCCCCCCCCGGGTGACAGCTCAACATGAAGTGATCTTTTCATGTCTATTTGATGGTGGAGATAACGCACGGGTACAATGGATGTGAGGAACTCCAAACGGAGAACACACTCAGGTGTGAAGAGGTTGTTATGTCTGCCTTCAACAAAATAAAAGCATCTTTTCTTTATTCCGTCTTCTGTCCGTCCTGAGTCTGTCCCACTTGTCTACAGTCACACGGGGAGACGATCCAAGTGGAAGACCTCAGGTCGCGATATCACATTTGTATAACTGTCAGGACACGGGCCATCTGTGGATCACTTTACTACAAACGCATGAGATAACTAGCACTCCAGAGCCCAGAAGAAAAGAGGAGTCCTTTCTCTGGGTCCCTCGAACGTTTAAAACAGATGCTATCGGGTTCACAGCTGGCTGGAGGCCTGGGCCAGATATCCTATCTACTGGCTCCTGTCCTCCTGCAGCCAGCCTTGAAAAGACATTATCAGGTGGACGCTGCGAAAAGAGGCCGGTTGCATTTGGTGAGTGGTGATAGAAATATCTGTTAGATTGGTTGTTGGCAGATGAATCAATAGTGTAAAGTAAAGATCGGTGATCCTACGCCTTTTTCAGATTTTATATGAGTGTTTGACTTTTCCTACATCTGCCAATTGAAGTGAATCAAGACAAAATGATGGCTTCAGTGGTTTTATATAGAAATTCAAGATGCAGTAAACTTCTGGTTCAGCGTTACCCGCATTAGAATTAGACTTTCAGCAATGAGACGCTGAATCACAAAATGAATCAAACATCTGCCTTCAAAACCAGGTTAATACTGAATATAATAAGCAGAGAGATGTTGTCCATCTTTATTTTTGTTGCTATGTTCATGATGATGATGAAGATCTGGGTGAATAACCACGCAGATCAACATTTGTGACAGTTTAACCAGATAACGTTAGATAATCATTATTTGAAGCACAGAGGAACTGTAAATAAGGTCATCTGCTTTACAGTAGGTTAAAGTTAAATCAAGGGTAAACTTGTGTGAGTGTTTGTGTCATCATTTTAATTTGTTGGTAACTTCTCATCTGATTGTGTAACTGGCCTCGTATCACTGATATACTGTCGAAGGGGATGAATGGATTTTGATAGATTATGATATTAGTAACACAAATGTCTGTTTTGGGCTGATTCAGTTTATTAAATACTTGAAGACTGATGTTGAGCAGATCTAGATTTTTCTTGATCAGGGACTCACAACGTTGTAAAGATATTAACAGCAGAGCTACATTAGAATAAAGGCCTTGTGTCACGATTATTAAATTATATTACTCATCCTGGTTCAAAGTTATGAGACATAAAAAGCGTTTTCTTTTTTTAGCTTTTTGTCAGGAAATAACTTTCAGAAGCCTTGAGCCCTTTTTCTTCAAATGCATCTGCTCCTATAAATAAATCCATGTATGTCTCAGTGAAAAACACATGTTTAAAATACAGGAAAAGCAAAGTGATGAAATCTGCTGGAAGGAAAACAAAGGCGCAACTTCAGTTTTACTAACTGGCCTTTGACAGGTACTTCAAAGTTCATCCCTCTCTCACTGGAAACTGGAGCAGCAGAACCATCCCAGTCCAACTGGGTTATTTGCAGCAAACAAGCAACAGCCTCAGCGTTGAAGGGAGCGGGGGGGCTGGGGGGGGAGACCTCCACCTCACACCATGGAAAACAAAGTGGAAGCCTTACGTCACCTGCCAGCAATTACCCCGAACAGGTGCTGTGACCTCACAGGGCAGCGAGCGAGAGGCCCCGCTTTATGGCAAACATCAGGCCGGTGAGTGCCTGAGAAGCGGAGCCCCTTCGTGATACGTCACATTCACTTTCTCGAACTCGCTCTCTTCTTTGTTTGTTTTTTATAACGTACGTCAGTGGGGATCTCAGATGGCTCCGAGCAGAACACCGGTGACCTTAAGGTGAAGGTTACACAAACCCCACGGAGAACAGTAGACCGGGGGTTTCTTTTTAAATCCAGGATCCGTGCAGTTCATAAACACAAGAAAGCCTCTCAATTCCCCCCCCCCACACAGGAATCCACTGGTAACGTGTTTATATTCTAAGAAACAAACACTGTGTGTATTGTAATTACTGAAGTCTGTGAAAACTGCAGCAATGAGTCAAACCGCACAGACGTGATCCACCTCACAAACCTCTCACAGGCCCACGGCTGAGAGAGAGGGATTTACAGATTCAAGTCAAACAGGAGCTGACAGCAGGCTCACCGTACTGTACCCCCCCCCCCCCCCCTTTGTGGTTTGACAATGTCCTGCAGGTGAGGACACAATGGCCAGACCACCTGACATCCGGTGGCATGAGGAGTGTGTGTCTGAATGTGTGTGTAGTGTGTGACTGGAGGTGTGTGTGAGCGTGTGTGGGACACAGAGATATGAATGGTTGCAACCATCATATTGTTCATTTCTGTGCACATGGTTAATTTGTAGTTCATTGAAACTGAAACTCCAATTCCCTTGATGTCTGTAGTAACACGGGCGTATTGACACAGGTGGGTTGAGCTTAATCTAGTGCTTATGTATTTTCTCATGTATTGTTATGAAGTAAAAAGGATTCAGCAAATCGCTGAGTAAAATACAGAAGTTCATGTCTAACCTTTTCTGGTACTGAATAGCCCAGCTGTAGAAAATAGAACTCTGAGAATATTTACATCTTTTTTTTCAGATGAGTTCTGCATTAAAACTTATTCTCAGTTCTTTTAAAGCAAAAAACTAAGTTCTGGGGTGATTTGCTCAATAATCGTGGATCTGACAGAACCAAAAAGTATTAATTCATCAGTTTACATCAATAATAAACAGAGAAAGTCTGCAAATATGAATTTGATTTAAGCAGCATGTTCCCCCTTGTTCACTTAAACATGTGTGATCTTGTAAAAATCTGTAAAAAATAGCCGATCTCACAATATTAGAGGAAGTGAAAACAAATTCCTGGATCTGGTCGCTGATCTGGATCCTCACCAGTATTCTTCTTATGGGTTCTTTCTGGGCCCGAGTCCCATCGTCCACTACGTTTCACTGAAACCCATTAGGCAGGTTTTTGCTAAACTGCTGACAAATAAAAGAAGAGGGGTGAAAACATAACCTCCTTAACCAGGGTGATAGATAAATCCAATAACCTCTCTCCCACCCACCCACACAATCACAAACAGTGACACAATCTATCTGCCAGCCCCTGTGACCCCCCCCCCCCCCCCCCGTCCACCTCTGCCCACACCAAACAAGCCTCCACCCGGACCCTTCCCCCCCCTCAGGCCCTGGGAACAATCCTGCAGTGTCAGGGAGCCGTGCAGGTGTCTTGCGGTGTCAGCTGCCGAACTGTTTATTATTGGTGGGCTGTGCTTCAGGAGGAATCCCGGGCCATCACTAACAACTGTGTAAATTTGTTGGGGCAAGGAAAACACGGCCTGTACGGCAGGAATGTTTTCAGGTGGGAGCCCCTCTTTCTGGCAGGATTTACCCCGGTCCCCTTTCTGGATATTCCTCTGGAGGCCTGTGTGTGTGTGTGTGTGCGCGTGTGTGTGTGTGTGGTGGGGAGGGGTTCATGAGTAAGATGAGGAGGAGGAGGAGGAGGAGGGGTCGCTGCTTATTTGACTTGAAAGTGACTTCCCAGAGGCGTCTTGTGCAACAGATGCGACGGTAGGAACCATGTGTGCTGAGGTGTGTTGTGTCCTGAATTAAACATCCTGCAGGTTATGAGATCCAGACCCGGAGCCCCGTCACTCACTGAGGAGTGTGTAGCCAACCAACCAGGTAATGGAAGCCGCTAACCAACCTTTGAATGTGAGGGCCACACTGAGAACTCAGCCTGTTCTTAGAAAGACACATTTCAACAGCAGGACGTGAACCTCACTTCAAATAAACTCCATCAAGATTATTTACCACAAAGAGTATTTAAAAAGACGACTTTAACATGAAACACAACAAGATAAAGGGGAAAGAACAGAGAACTCCATATGTTTAAATGTTATAATGTATGTTAAAGCGGCGCTGAAACCCCCAATAGAACATGTTAGTTTTGATGTTACTCTTTTAATGAGGCTGTGCCATTTACAAGAGAAGAACCCAAATATAAAACACATGCTGCTTTTTGAAAGAAACTGTAGCTTCAAACGTCCTGGATACTTGGTTCAACTCATTTTAAAACACATTCAGGATTTTAAACTTTATTGTCGTTTCAATAAATCTAATTGGGATTTGTTTTAATTAGCTCATCCAAAGATAGACGATAAAACAAATGCACTCAAAGTAGTTTATCGAGTCTGAAATCATAATTCGAGCCCTGCCTGGTGTTCATTTTAAAGTAACTTGTTTTTCTGTGGTCATATGCTGGTTGTTTAAAATCCCTCAATTGAATTAATGTGCAGATGAGATAGATCCAAAAATCTTCTCTGCCACTTTGAAATTCAGACTTATAGTTAGAGATTAAATGTGATTGAAAGAATTAGAATTTTAAAATATCAAGTCTTAATTACATGTCTTGGTTTTGAGGGTTTGATAGAGACGTCTTAGGAATCATTGATATTTAATCAACCAATAAATCAGTATTGGAATCTTGTTACTCGCCAATATCGGTATTTGCATCTTCCCCCAACGATCCACATCAGTCGGGGTCTCACCATGATGGTCACTGAGGTGTTGTGTGTTGTGGCTTTGACTAATTTAGATCAATAGGAGTTTGTATAAATGCTTGTGCTTGCATCTTTGAATTCCAGCAGCTGAAATGAGTTTCCTCCACAGGGCGGCTGGGTGAGCTCGGCCTCCGAGACTCGGTATCGAGCGACTGATCTTGAAGCCTCCTGGGCGCCTTCCACTGGAGGTTTCACCGGTTCTTCCAGCTGGCAGGAGACCCCGGGGTCGACCCCAGAATGTACTGGAGGGATTAGATATCTCCTCTGGCTGAGGGACACGTCGGGGTCCCCCGAAGAAGCAGGATCAGTTTGCTCCACGATCCCGGATAAGTTGTAAAAATCGGGATGGATGCAAATTGGTTATGACATATTGGCCACTATGGATTTCCTTGTATAAAGACACAGTCAGAAAGCAGCAGAGTCAATGCTTCCTACTGGACAAACACCCAGTGCTACTTCACCCACTGGTCCCTGCACAAATAATGTAAACGTGTCCCACACAAATAAAGACTTGTGCTGAACAGCGGCTGCCTGCAGGTCCTGTCGGAGCTGCGTGGAGAGACGTGGAGCAACGAGCCACAGATCGCACAGGCTAACAGGCCTATTGTGCAGGCCGGCTCTTTGTGTAGTGTGTTGGAGTGTGTTGGAGTGTGTTGGTGTGTGTCCTCCCGATACAGGCGCAGGGCTGCGAGCTGTTTGTTCAGGGCTGTGAGTCACTGTAATCTGTGTGAGCAGCCTCTAACGTACCCTCTCATCAGAACCCTCCACATGGGCTGCTGATGGACTGCCCTCGCTCGGCCCAGACCTCCCTGCACTCTCTCTCTCTCTCTCTCTCTCTCTGCTGGCAAACACTGCAGCTTTTCCATCCACAAGAAGAAAATAAAAGAAATCAAGTTTAATTTTAAATCTGGTCTATATCTACGAAAATAAATAAAGACCAGAGCTTTGATTGTATCCGTCCTGAAAAGACACCAGATACCTCCAACCCATGTAGAAGAAGAATGTGTTAAATCTCCACAGCTTCTTGTAGTGATTGTCCTCACAGGCCAGATTGTGTCTGAATGCAATGAGGATGGAAATAATCAAAAGACATTTCTTTTCCTTTCGTTTATAATTACAGGGTGTGTCACCAGACAGATGTCTTGGCACCGGCTGCAAAAATGCACAAGTGAACTGTTCAAAAGGACTTCATGCTCCACGCTGTGGTTTGACGTTATATCTGTATTCTCTTAAAGCCCGACGCACAAAGGCCGGCCAGGCCACACAACAAGGTGCAGAGAGAAACGTGTTTATCCTCTGTAACGAAGCGGATTTGCTTTTTGTCAAATGCTGTATTGTCAGTTTATTCTTTTCTTAAATATTTGGACTTGTTCTATTGAAGATGATAATGATCTACGACATTAAATTACCTTGCTCTCAAATTTCCATTTCCTTTATTTTGTCTTTTCTCACTTGAACCCCTGGGTTGTAACTGTGTGTATGACTGTGTGCGGGATGTTGCAGATCAAATAAAAGGCGGGTTTGTGTTACAGCTTTGTTGTTCATTTGTTTGTCGTTTAATATCCTTGAAGACGACAAGTATTTCCTTAAATTCTGAAAATTCCGGGAAATTGTAATGCATGCCTAGGCGAGCCTGGGTGAGGATGAGGTAACAACTCAACGTATACAGCACGTTTCCAAGTTGATTCATGACAAATACAGTTGCTAGAATGAGCAGATGTTTTGGGCGTTGTTTAGACGTCCGTTAAGCAAATAGGCAGATTTGTGCATTTGTTTACCGCGTGCGCTCCATCTGCATCCATAAACAGACGGCATGGGTGTTTGCGCAAGAGACGAAATAAATAAATCCAGGGGCAGGTGTCCTCCTATTGGGCTTTCAAAACACCCAATGGTGCGCGGCTACGCCCAGTGAGGTTAGCCATGAGGGCAGAACAACCGTGGCCAGACTCCAAAGGGGAAGCGGCTCGGTCAATCAGCGAGGGAAGGCAAGGGAGCTAGCTCAACCCTCGGCTGCTTCGGCCTCAGTCTTTTTTGGAGAACCCGCCAGTAAAGCCCTCCCCACAAAATAAGTGGCTTGAACCCACACACTTCAAATTACAGGGCACTTGGAATCAGAAAATGCTATCCTGCTTTTCGCAATTGGTGTTTTAGAAAATCTATTAAAACCTCCTTAGTTTGGCCCACGGTGCAGCTTAGCTGTTTTCCTGCGACTGCATCCGTTCACGTTGGCTGCACGGATTGTGCTTAGTTATGAGAAATCCCATTGTCCTTAGAAACAATGCATTTCACCAATTTACTGCAGACATGGCTGCGTGAAAACCTTGTGTTGAGACAGAACAAGCAGCAGAACGATTTTCTGACCCTCCAAGTCATGCTTGGCCCTGGGGGACGTATTGGATGTCCCAATAAAACTGTAGCGCTCAGTGGGAGAGAGCAAGATAGTCACTCTTACTGGTTGTGTTGAAGCAACTTCCCTCTGCAGCGTGAAAAAAATATAAAAAACACGACCTGGGCCAGTTTCCTAATACCAAAATGTCATGGAGCGTTCTCCTAGTATGAGCACTGAGGAGCTTTTACAAGATTTGCGTCGGTCCGACAAAACAAGAAGGCATTTCCTCTCGACCTGCTTGCTACTACAGCATCTCACACTGTCCTCAGGTCACTTCTCCTTCAACAGATAAAAAGACAAAGCGATCAGAGACAAAAAACCGTCTCTCTAGTGTGCAGCCTGTTTGCAGAGTTAAAGATTTAAAAAATCTGTGGCAGGTGGCAGAAGTTGTTCCTGGTGTGCACAACCACAGCTGATGAAGACCTCCTGCATGTGGAGAGTGAGCTGTCAGTGTGACAGGTGGCATCACTTACATCGCCCGGTGCAGAGCCCTGTAACAGAAACCGGGCAAAGTTTCTGCTCCCTGCAAGAGGAAAAAAACTCAATTCTGCCCCTACAGTAAATTAGTCGCATGCCTGAATTCAGGGAGGAATTACGGGTTGAGAATAGCAGGCGGGTCTGGCACATGTGGTCAAAACACAAATCAGTCAAACGCCATCTCAGCTACGGATTTCAGACACCAAAGTGACCAAGCAAGGCATATCTGTTCCCTCCCCACCACTCCTACAATCATTTTCCACATTCCACTGGCTTTTAAATTACCAGTTGGTGGAAGAATACAAGTTTAGCCTAAAATACATGAGAAAGCAGAGCAAAGCAGTCGCTTGTCCACTGGTGAGTTTACGAAAGCTTCTCCGAAGACATGGAAACCAGGATTATGGTGTCATTAACTCTGCAGCCTCTTTAATCCTTTCTGTTGCATTTCCTGTCCTGTTGAGGGACCAAGTCTCTAAGTCTGGGGACTAAACCTGGTCGGGCTGCAACGGTTGTCTTTCCCATATGAAGAAGGCAGCAGGAGATTGTCACGTTCACCACAAACAGGACAATGTCTGGAACATCCAGGCGGGGGTGGAGCCTGGATAGAGGCAGGACATGGTGTTTGAATTCTGCTGCAGAGTGCATGTGTTTAAGTTTAGATCACATCAACACCTGTATTGGTCCTTATCTCTGAAAGCTCCTGAATCTTGTTATTTGACGTGTACATCTGCGTCTTCTTCATGCAAGGCTCCTCTCATTCACTCTTAAAGTTTTGCATCGAGTCAACTTGCCAACTCGCTTTTCCTGCATTATTTTACGGATATTTTATCAGGGCGCTAGAAGGTAAAGTTCTGGAAAATGTCTGGAGCAACTGAGTGCGTTCTTATATCCAGCGCCTCTGGAACTTTTGAGGAAAAGTTCTTGGACGTCATTGAATGTGTGAAAGCATCTCATGTCACATTAGTTCTGGAGCAGACTCTCAACGGCAAATTGCATCCAAACTCGTGACTTCCTCCAACCCTAGTCTGCTACCTCGGGGTAATTCTGGAAGTTTAAATACTGATTAAACTTCTGTTTGTCTAAATAATAACAGCAAAAGACAAAGAATCACGAAGCTTTGAGGTCTTTAAAGACATCAACAAAACAAATTGTGTAAGTTTGCTTTTTATTTATCATCCTGAACTGCAGCACCATGTTAAACAGTCATGTGACTGACTAGGCAGAGTTTCAGAGAGTCAACACAAGGTCCTTCAGGTTGGTCCTCTGGGACGTTCGTCTGTTTTGAAGACCACACGTCCCTCATCAGCCGTTTGTGGATCATTCTCAGTCTTAATTGTCACAGAACACAGGACAAGTGTAGCTGTGTAGTGAGAATGATGAGAAATACTCAGAACCTCGTACTATTCACCTTTCAAAGTACAAAGGTCAAAACAGACCTCAACTCCGAAAGCTAACAACCAGATTCCTGCTTGTGCAGGTGCGTGGAGCCGTTGCAGAGTCCGGGGAAACGTCTTCGCGAACGTCTGACATAAAAGTCTTGAGGTTTTTTCTCGTCTTTGCTTTTCGACGGGAGCTGCTCGGAGTCTTAGCTGCCGTGTTTTCTCTCGGAGGGAACAAAGGCCAGAGCGTCAGGTAACCGTAGCTGTGTTCAGGGTTTTATTCCTATTACAGCTGTGGGAAAACGGGGGGGCACGCAAACAATGTTAGCGTCTGAGGTGGACGCCAGATCATCTGTGACAACTGATTAAACAGTGTGGAGGAGCCGGGTTGTTTTGACTGAAAGGGATACGCTACAAAGTTAATACAATACAGTTAAGACTGTCAATCATCTCTTTACTGGGCTGTCGGGAATAATAACGCTCAACTCGGGTCCAGGTCGTTCCTGCAACTGGACAAAATCTAAAAGAGCAGTGGAAGGTTTTTCAATTTTTGAACTTTCACCAATTTTCCAGAGAATAATTCATGGACCTTGATGAAAGGAAATCAGGGACATTTAGAGGATCGATAATTATGGATGTGGAATTTGGTGCAGCTTGAATTTAAGGGACTGTTGGGCCTCGGGGGAGGATTACACTCTACTGGTTGTCTTTGTGATTTATTTAAACACAACCAAATTCATATTTATATACACACACAGCGACTGTGTCTATACAAATGTCTTGAGCTGTGTCACCATCTTTCTCAATGTATTTCAAACCTTTGCCGCTGTGATTAACTTACTGACTTCACATCACAAAGCACCGAGGGACAGTACAGTCAATCTACAGCAACCTCCAGTGTATCTGAGCATGAACACACAACTCAACACAAGTCAGTGCATCTGCTCCACAGACTGGACGCAGCACAGAGAAGATGACACGGAGCAACCGATGCTGAACGGCTCGTTGCAAACATCCTGCGAATCATTCGACTGGAAAACAGAAACACACTCGACCTGGTGGGTCCAGATTCTCGTCATTGTCACCTTGGAGACAAACCATCATAACGTGGTTCAAACTGTCCTCCGGAGTTACCCAGAGTGCAGCTGTGCAGAAATTACCCTCAGTTCTAAAGTGGGCACGAACAAGCGCTGCCACAAACAACTTTATTTTTGAGTGCACTCCCTTCCTGTTATGAGAGACGGATGTTTTAACAGATTTTTTTTGGAGTGGAGGCGAGTACATGTTTCACTGGTCAGCTGCAGCTCACAGAGTCACTACTTTGAGAAGCGATGCTGGCTTCGGTGACCACACGGCGAGGATCCAGATGTAGTAAACACATACCGACCGCTCCACCGACACTTGTTAGAATTTAAAGAGTCACCGGCACCTTCCAGAGGGACGACGGGAATCTGAGGAGTTTTAACAGGATTCTGGTATTTGGAGAAAGTCTAGTTTGAGTCAAACAGAGTGAACAAGGTTTAATCTGAATGGAGAACTGTTAGTTGAAGGACCAACAGTAAGTGACTGATGGAAGTAATAACCAGTCCTATTATCAATCTTATAACAACAGCAGTACCTTTAATTTCATTATTAAATGCTATTTGTTTTAAGTCTTATCCAGGATCCAGAAATCCATTGTGAGATAGAATGTTTCTTTCTCAGAGAATAATTCATGGATCCTGAAGAACAAACTGGTGAAGAACCAAATGAAAATCTGGATCTTGGAGGAGGTTTGAGCTCTACTTAGTCCACTTCTAGTTTCACATTTTGACCTTCGAATTTGTTTAGTTTTCTTATTTGTATTATTTCTGTTGTGTCTATTTCTTGGTACATTTCTCTGCATGTTGGTGCAGATTCAGATTTGTAGGTATTTGTGTCTTTATCTATATTTTATTACAATTCAATCATTTAAGTTATATTTTCTCTTTCTGAGAGCTACAGTAAATCATGAGTAAGTGCATCCGGCCCCAGAGGAGCTGAAATAGTCAAGACGGTGAAAACTCACTTTGCTGAATCGAACAGCTCGTGCAGTGTGCAACGGGTTAAGAGTTTAATTGCGTTTGAGCTCTAAGTGTTACACCTGTTCAACATCCCTCCGCTGCTCTCGCACTCTGTAACTCAAGTCCAGTGCAGCTTCAAAGATCAGAAGCACTGATGTAAAACCAACATGCACGTGTCTGTGATCTGTTGCACGGGAACCTCGCCAGGTTTGTCAGTTTGTCTGATCCCGTCAGTGCAGGAGGTAAAGTCCACTTAGAGTCAGAAACCTCTAACGTCAGTGGGATGGGGTACGAAACCAAAGGAGGCCTGTTTACATGAGAACCAGTCTGCATCTGCACTCGCGTATGAAAACCCCAGCAGCTCTGATGTGCCCTGAAGCCGACACAGGTGCAGATCTTCACTCGAGCTCAGGTGGAAACCAGAAAGCTGCAGAGAACAAAACAACAAAGATGCTGAGAGGAGCTTGTCCTCTGAGTTACCTCTGTGAAAACACACTCGCCAGAAAACCCCTGAGACGTCATTATTTTCTTTCCTTCTTTGTCTTGGACAAAGTTTGCTTGTGCTTTTGTCAGATGAAGTGAGACTCAAGGGTTTGGTGTCTTCAATTCCCACGTTTTCTACTGACTACACGTCTGTGGTGGAATACGACTGTGGTGGAGATGTGCACTTGTAAAAGGACGGTGTCATCGACCGGGTAGAAGACGCAGCAGTTTGTAGAAACATCGGGAAACTAAAAAGACACTGATCTGGATATTTATTAAACTTTGTAGCTACCAGACCAAAAAATATGTTAATTTTTGCTGTAAAAAACAAAGTATCCCAGTTTAAATGTTCATAAATATATTAGCATTAGCAAACGACCAAGTAGTAATACATTTTTTAACATTTTAAGTAATATAAACATGATTTGTAGAAAAATAAACTGTGGGAAACGATTAAAAAGAAATGACTACGTGTACATAGCTTCACGATCGACGTAGTTCACTGTTTATTTCTGCAGGACTTTTTGCCCTTTTGTCCGAATGCTGCTGATTCAGGAGGTCGAGAGGCCACATAACTCAAAACCAAGACAACCGCATAAAGCTGTGAAAATCACCGAATCCCAAAGTCATTTCCTCAACATCTTGCATCCTCTGATACAGGAAGCCACACGGCAAATGCTCGGAAAAGATTCGTCCTGATGCTTTTCACCACACAATCCAAACAGCGCCCAGACGGGAGGGGCAGCCTGTGTCCGTGCTTTGAGGTGATTCTGTGTAACGACAGAAGTTCAACGTTCACACTTTTCTCACTCCGTAAACTGGCCTGTTGTGCGTGTGTTTGTGTGTGTGTGTGTGTGTGTGTGTGTGTGAGGAAAGACTTCAGAGAGATTCAATCTTTGTATACAAGTAACTCCAAGTATTTATTTTAAATACACGTTCTGTAGATATTTTGAATTAATGCCCAACTTCTCTGCACTGAGGTTGAATCCCCTGAAATGAACACATACACAATTCAAAATCACTTTGGATCATGGACTGTATATAAAGATAGAAACTCTATACAAAAAATATCCCTTAACAAAGATGGAGAATATTAAAGTTCCCTAGAAGTGAAGTCAAAGCACCACAAGCGTCCCCTGGTGGCTGGCAGTGGTATCCACCATGAAGGCCACCTCATCCATGTTAGTGGATTGGACACGGACAAAAATAAAAAGTCAAACTATAAATCATTTGATGTAATTCTTGTCACACAGATTTTTCTGGTTAGGATTCAATTTAATAAGTTATTTTATGAGGGTGAAATCAAACGTTTGCAAAATAAAAAATTGACTTGATGATTTAGATTTAAACAGGAAACAAGCTCCAGAGTGAAATAATCGAATCATCTCCACACATAGTGAATGAACTGTGCTACACTCACTGGATGCTTCATAACCAACAGTGCGTTTATATCAATAAACCAAAAACTAAATTGCAAAGTCGAGAAAAAAATAAATCTTCTAAATATTTACAGAGCACTCAAGCCACTGACACCAGAATTAGAAGCAATCAGCAGCCGTGCGTGCAACGGGCACTGATAAGATGGATCTGCTGAACGATTGTGAATCCAGTTCAGATGAAGTAAACGACTCAGCCTCCTTCCGTGGACTCCACCCACTCGTTGTTCCCACTCTTCATGTTTTTCGGCCTAAACCGTCGATCCTCTGACAGAGCACAGACTTCAAAGCCTCTGGGTGGGGCCGGTTTCCTCCTCGAGCGCTCGGTCTGATCTCAGCAACTCGGCCGAAACGCAATTTGCAGACATGAAACAATCACCTTCCTGTTTTGGGGGCAGGAATGCCACGCGTTATTACAAATCGCCATCTGAGACATTTCAGCTTTCTTATGTGTCCAGGGATCTCCGATGTTAACGTTCGCGGTGAGTGTGTCACAGCCGGCGTCTCTTTGAGGGCTCGGAGTGAACAAGCACTTTTCTAATTGTCAGCTCTCGCTCCCCCCCCCCCGTGCACGTTAATCTGACCGGTGCAGCCGAGGATTAGCTCCAAACAGAGGGGAAGTCCCTGCCTGTTGATCTAAGACGAACCACACACAGACACACACAACTGCATGTGCCTATGCATGTGCGTGCGAGTGTATACAGTATGCGTGTGCGAGTACAAACCCACACACGTCCACGAACACACACTGGTAATATTGATTCCAGTCCAGGGTCTAACGAGAACCAGCTCCTCTAACCGCTCGCTGCATGTGACACGATGGATCGGGTCTGTTAACATTTAGGAGTATAACTGAGTCAAGCCAGGAATCACCAGTGTGCTAAAGGCGGCAGGGTGGCCTCGCGGTTACAGCAACCACCTCGTAACTAAAAGGTCACAGGCGTGATCCCTGCAATGGCCCATGTGTCCATCAAATCTAAACCGAAGCCAAACCCTTTCATTCACTGTAACAGCCGAACGGCAAATGTGCAAACGATTGGCTTCAGGACTGCGTGCGCCGTGGCATCGAGGATTCAGATGAAGATTTAAAATTCATCGTGTCAGCATTTCTGTTCCTCACTTCATATGTGAGTTGTTGTGCGAGTGACGCTGCTCCTCCTCAGGTCTGTTTCTTTCACAGGTCTGCAGCACATTACGGGATGGATTCTGCATCTGGTGGGTTTTATATATATATATATATATATATATATATATATATATTTAATGATTAAAGTTAAAGTTATACTGACTGTTTTTATATTCTTCTTGGATCAAATGACTGCTTTTATGTGAAAGGGGGGGCCACTCATGATGATGAACCCTTCTCGCCCAGTATCAAACAACCGAAACTTTGTCTTTCAACTCTTTGTTTTGATAATCTGATCCGTTCTATATGCAGTCAATTAACTCTTCCTTCAACTGCACATCTGTAATAATTATATAAGCGTGGGGACAAATCTTTCTCCTGCCTCCTCTGGACTGAGAACTCCCCTGACGAGGGAGACATGTTTTTATTTCCCTCAAAAAGTTGAATTTATGGCTTTTTATAATCATCCAACATTGAGGTGAATTCAGGAAACAAGTGGAATCTACTGCGTCGGAGTCATTTGGACCTGAGCTCTGATTTAAGATGATTACACAGGTGCATTAAAACATGAAATGCACTGAGTGAGGTTGATTGAGACTAAATCGTACGACTGTGCTCTCTGCCCCTCTTTACTGCAGGTCGCTGTGATTTCTGTCTGTTTTGAAAGAGGCCTTTTCACCACGACGCTCATTAATACAAAAACTGGCCTCGTCTAACTTCAAATAGAAACTCTGTCTTCTGAGCTTTCACAGCTGTATAAAGAACCACGGGCCCACGAGCTGAAGCTAACACACACATAATCGCTCTAATAGCTGCGCTCACGGCGTATGGATGAGTTGTTCCCCGTGATTATTGTTTACCCTGCTTAACATAACTTATAGAGCAGGTGCAGCGTTATCAGAGCCGTATATTTGTGGACACATTCCCGGGGCAGACAAAGGGCGCAGGTGTAAGGCTTTGAAAGGGAAAGTGTACACAGCACAATCAGTTCTTAAAACAGACAAACGAGTGCCGAGGCTCGGGCCGGGCACAGCTTAAGGAAAATGTTTGCGCTCAATTCAAATACTTTTGTTCCCGGAGTCGGTTATTGAAAGTGTTTGTTAAAGGCAGATTCCTGCAGAGCATTAATAGCTGTGCACAGATCCCAGCCTGTGACACCGGATCACGTCTCTTATGGCTCGCTCATTTGCAAACTTCAGATTTTTACCCTATAATTAGCTCATATCCTTTTTAAACAAACTATTAGAAGAAACGAAATGAGGTGAAAACGTGGGCAAACCTGCTTCAGCCATGAATATGCTCCTTTATTACCGGTTTCTGCCAGAGGGGCTGTGCAGAGAGTTCAATCTCCCAATTATATCTACATCCAAGTTCCCCTTTTAAAGAAGTGTGGTGAGATTTCATTGGTGGCCAAATGTGGATAATAATTTAGGTGGTGAAACGCTAACAAATGAAAGACCTGCACAAGATTGATTCTCCGTTTGGTAATTAAAGGTTAAACAGACGGAAATAAACACCGAAACGGAAGGTTATGATTAGGCCTTTGAAGATATACAAATCTGCATGTGGTAATATAAGAGATATGCCTGTAGAGCAGCGGAGCACTTCAAAGTTCAGACCTCCACACAATGTGAGTGACTGAGCTGCATACATGTGCTGTAATTGTTTAAGGATGTTGGGATCATACAAGCGAACGGCTCCGCAGATGCAGAGGATTCAAAATGAAGAGCAAACGACTCGACTGTGGCCAGAGCAGCTTCCACAGTAAGTGGTAAAACATGTTGCTTTTGACTGACTTCCACACAATTACCCACATTAGCCTTTTCTGACCAAATGGATATTTTAAATATTATTTATGTGATGTTGGTTTCCTGATGTGTCATCTCTCTGGTCAGGATACGGTTGGATTTAGACACGAGAAGCGCTTGATCTGGGATCAGGGAAGTTAATGGTTCGAGTTACCAAAGATTCTTGGTGAAGGCTTCTGGTCTTGGTTATGGTGGACAGAAGAATGTCTTGGTTAAGGCCGGTGGGAGAAACCCGTCATGGTTAAAAGAAACACTGGAGGGAGACGGTTCTGGATGTGAATCGTGGTTTTCCATGACAAAGTCACATGCTGTTGACTCGTCGGTGCGATGAAGCTCCGCCCTGAGGTTTCGTGGTTCCACAGCGATGTCACGCAACTTTCGCCTTTGCTTCCGATGGACTAAGCCAATACTGCACATGGCCACTGGAGGGCGTGGCTCGTTGAGGGTAAACAGAAGTTCTTCTTTGCATTTGAACAAGCAGCTAACGCCATCATTAAATATTTGTCATACAGGAATTCATGCATTTTACAATTTGCTATGTTATAAATCCACCGAGGCCCAACAACTCCCTTTAACTCAATCACGCCTCATAGCTTAGCCAACAAAACAATATATGCCTGATCTTTTTCCATCAAGATCCATAAATTATCCTTAGAAACTTGTTAATAACTTCATTCAAAGAAGTAGTACAAAGGTAGTGCAGGTGAGTTAGTTTGAAAACCAAGTGAAAGTATAAAGACGTCCAGTTTTCATTGTTTCTTAGCTGCAAACTTCTGCATAAAGGCTTCAGGAGAAAGTTGTGCTGGACGGTTACAGGAGGACAAAGTGTGTGACCGTATCCACTGTCCCCTGTCAACGATGGTTTCTTCAAACCACGGCCACGGTGTTTTTCTAACCTTGACAAAGCGGTTGTAATCGCCTAAACTCAATCACACCTGAACCACAGAGGTGGCAGATCAGAAATGAGTCATTTGTGGAAGAGACATGTGGTTTCCTGGAGGTCGCAGATAAACAAAACTTGCTGCTGAGTGAGAGGAACTTTGATTTTCACTTTCAATTATTCTTTTTAATAGGTAAAAAGCTCTGAGGCACTTTTTGTCTGTTTTTTCACATTCATGCAAACCATTGAATCATCAGATCAAAACTCAGCAAATGCATAAATACAAAGCGACCAGTGCTAGATAAGGAATGTACCACTGCTTGTGAAATATCCCATGGGCATCTTGTCCCTTTAAAATAGTGATGTTAAGCCCACTGAGTAAAATCAGTAAGCCAACAAGGCAAACATGTGTCCTGGTTGTGAAGCCACAATACCCCAAAGCCCTGGTTTCAGCTAATCTGAAGGTATGCTGAGTGTCCTTATGTGGGGAACAATAAGGGTGTGTGGTGGGAAGAGGAGGAAATCTTACACATACCAAGCAGGCCGCGCAAAATTAACTGAGGTGTGCTTTTAAGAGTGGGAGGGATCCAAAATAAATCTTGAAAGACCTGACTATCATGCTGCCTGTCTGCCTCTTATCCAGGTTTAGCCACACACACAACCGGAGGTTAATTCTTTTGACCTGAGACAAACGCTTTCCACATTATTAGGCATTTCTGCCGCTGACAGAAGCTTTCAAGGCCTTTTCGTTTCAGACCAAACACGTCGGAGAAAGTACCAAGAATGCCAACTATCTGAACGAGGCCGCAGCCTCCTGCTCCGTGGTGGAGATGAGTGAACTGCTCACCGGCCTGTGAGTCAAAACTAAAAGCAACTGCTCCGTTGCTTTAAGCCAGTGAGATATTAACCAGTATCCAACCACAGGATCAGGGGGCTATCACAACGGAAAAACATATAGATCTGTTTTTTACAGTATTCTTCAACAATAGATATCAGACATTGGACAGATGACCAGATAAACCCAAACGTTTTTATGGTTCATTTGTTCCTCACCTTGCTAAATGGCACCTGCCCCAAAGTCTACAGCTCCACATGAGGTTAACTAAGACAAAAATGAATTCTCCGTCCGTGGGAAATACTGATAAAACAAACCAGGATGACAGATGTGACGGTTGATGATCTTCACACAGGTTTTTTGCCAATTTAAGACAAAAGCAGTGGCTGTGGACCCCCCCCCCCCCCCCCTTTCTGGAGAAGTACTTATTACTCCTGTTTACCCCGAGCGAAGGTTAAAACGTTACATGGCTGGATGAACTCACTCTTAACACCGGTCAAACATTTCCACAACATTGTCAGGATCTGGGAGCTTGAACCAATCAGTGTTTAGGAACTTGTTCATCCTATGAACAGAAAACACTGAGGTGAAAGCTGTAGATCTAAACATGCGGTGCACATGATGCCCGACAGCGGAAGCATCAGGAGCAGAAAACGTCTCAATTTAAATGGTCAAATGGTCAAGTTTGTTTTGGTCATAAATCTTCAAAAGTAACAAGATATTTTTTTATTCACGTAACTGTGGGCAGCAGAGCTCGCTGTAACCATAACACTGACTCATAAAGATGTCAAGGCAAGTCATGAACTTTATAAAAAGATGAAGGATGCATTTCCATCTTCTCTGAGGGACCTGAAATGACAAGATGACGTCTCAGCCTGTTTTTACAGAGTGAAATAGTTAATTAAAATGAACAATTCCTAAAAAAAGAACTACCTATGAACATAAATATGTAAAATTGGGAGTAAGCTGTCATGTTATCCATCTTTAAATAAATGTTCTATCTACGGTACAAAAACATAAAGAAGCAATTATAAATGGAATTTCTAGATCTGAGGGAGAACAGTGATAAATTAATAAATAAAGTGTGGTTGATCTGTAATAAAGGGATCAAGTGCCACAGAGCTCTCTACCAACCAGCTCTCACCTGTGGACCCGACAAGACGGCAGAACTGTGGCGACCACATCACCGTGACACAAAGCAGAGCACCCCCCCACTCCTTGTAATTTTAAAGTTACCTTACAAACCATTATCGTAAATTGCGCTCTCTCTTTTTGCGAGCTCCTTCTTTAGTATCAGTTTATGATGCGTCAGTTGGCCCGGAGGGGGACAGAGAACGAGGTGGGCCCGACCGGCTGCATGTGGCCTAAGTGGCAGCTCCACGTGTCACGGGAAAGAAAACATGCCCCCCACGGCCGGCTTGTATCTTTCAAAGGTTACCGTCTTTCTTTAATGCCGACATCACAGGCCGGCCTGGCCCCCCCCGAGCATGTCGCAAACAGGAAGTCTCTGCTAATCCTGGTCTTCCCTAATGACGCAGAGGAATTCTCAATATTTCCCATTGTCTTCCTGGCTGCACTTCCTCCTGGTGGGCGGCCGCACTGTTTGGCACTAAATCTGAACCGGGGACGATAAGATGCTCTTAAAGAAATGTTGTTGAGGGCGAGGACTCAGTTTATGAAGCTGCCACTGGGATAGAGTCATCAAACCTTGGGTTATTTTGTGTCCATGACTAAAACTGGTAACTACACTTCACTACAGAGGAGTTTAAAATCCAAAGCATGGCAGCATCGTGTGGCATTTTCCACAGCAATAAAGTTTATATATATAAACTCAGTCGGCAGTTTATTGCCAGTCCAGCAACATATTCCCCCTGCCCGAAGGATTCAGTGTTTAGTTTTAGTCACAGATGTGTTGACTCAACTGTGTGATCAGATTTGGAGAATGTAGTCCGTGGCACTGTTTAAAAACCAGTGTGGTACGTTGACAGGTGTTGTCAACCCCATTCAAACCATTAAGGTTTGGCTCAGGAGCATAAAAATCCCTCTGTGATGCAAAACTCTGAAAACTGCATTCTCCAAAAAATGATCCAACCCCCCTTTTAACACGCGTCCAACAAAATACTGAACTTTATAACTTTCACGAAGACAGAATTAGTTAAAGAACCAAAAGTAACTGAAAACCGATGCTATGTAAATCGAGTCACGCCACGACGACAGCGAGCCGGAGATTCAAATCGTGATCAGGAAAGAAACCAGCACGAAATGATGGACTCAAAGTGGGAACAATGGTTTTACAAGGTACTACAGAGATTGACCAGCTGGAATAAAACCCCCGGGGTGAACTAATCAGGCACCCCCCCCACCCAAAAGGTTCTTGTACTTTGGTTAAGTACTAGTCACCAAGCAAGTCCCTGCAGTCCTAGTTCATGCAAAGGTTCCAAGATCCTGGGTAAAGCTCTAGAAAGTTAGTTTTAGCTAATTAGTTTTAGCTAGGCTTAATAAAAACATGACAAATGTCAGTTCCTGTGTTTAAACAGAACAGGGAGCTCTTGTTTTTATGAAACTGGATGCTCAGAACATAACTCCGAGCTTTCGGGCAGCTGGTGTTTTGAATCAATCTGTCAGATTATTGACATAAATCTAAGTGCGTGGTAACTCGAGTCCCGTCTCTGTCCGCTGATGCACAGATTAAACCCGAGCCCGTCGTGGGTAGAGGGTCCGGTCCGGCTCGGCTCCTATCAGCATTATTCCAAAGCGCCCAGGCGTGACATCTGCCAAGAGGCCGGCTGCAGGGGTTTGGCCTCATCACCAGGAACGCGTCCAAGTCAAATATTGTTGCCCTAGCACATTGTGGGGCGGCACCCGGTCGCAGCTCCTCTTTAACCAGGAAGTGATGTTTATGACAGTGCTCGGAAAATGAATGGCACCGTTTCCATACGGAGAGGGGGAGGGGGAGGGGGGGAGCGTGGGAGGTACTACATACCACACACACTCATGCACTTTGGATATGAAGGGGGGGGGGGAATGGGGGGGGGGGTAAGCTGGGGTCAGGGTTCTTGGTTATTTTCCTTTTTGTACATCACAACTTGACCGGTGTGTTACCGGCGCTCCGAGGAGAAGTCGGATCAAAGTGAGTGACGTGAGCCGGCGCAGGCTTCAGAGGAACCAGATAAATGTACAGAGCCCAGTCTCTATCAAAGGCTCGCCTGTTTTAAGATCCTGATTAAAGCTCGCACAACTCACCCCCCCCATCCCAGTGGAAATAGGTGTTCAAACATGATTCTGTTTTGGTTGGCCCGCAGCTCTGCTGAGAAGCCCCCCCCTTCAGGCCCTGCCATGAGACTCCTGCAATCGCCGGCTGTCACACCGCAGCACCAGGAATTCACTGTGTTTTCACTGTGTTTTTCAAACCATGAAATGTACTTTTCAGCTCAGCCCTGCGAGAGGAGAAGAATAATAGAGACGGCCATGTTGTTTGATCTCTGCTTTCTGTGGATATGAAATAAGTAAAAAAAAAAGAGAAGAGAAGGAGGGCTTGCGGTGTAAGTCAACACTAACATTGTCCGAAGCAATAAGAGCAGCGCTACACGTCTGGTAGTGGAAACATGTTTGTCCTCTCTCACCTTCTCCCTGGCCTCTGCCGGCCGGGAGGAGATTCTCTCCCTGCGAAGGAAAGACGAGCAGATTTTGTTTTCTTACGTCGTCACCGGGGATGAGATAAACAGGGGGGGGGGGGGGGGGGTATCCATATTACAACCAGGTCACCGCTGTGATATCAGCTGGGCCAGATGGCGGCTGGAAATACACGGCCGGTGAGTAAAAGTTGAGCTGGCAGCTCGGTCAGGGCGCATGGAGAACATGACCGAGAGGACCGGATGGAAAGTAAACAGCAGCGCTCGGCTGAACGCTGCGGTGACCAGGTTTATCTGCTGCACCGGCCACTCTGTAGGTGACCAGAGTAAACAGTTAGAGCAGCAGGTGATTTCTGGCGAGCCGCTGTGGTGACTGTGGCCAAACGTTACTTGGGTTTGTGTTTGTGTGCGTCTTTGTGATGTGTAGTGCAAAGACAAATGTGTTAAGCTCCTGTAATAAACATATTTATTTATTAAAAACTTGCGGTTTCTGTGCCGGACTTAAAACTGTTTCTAAAACCAGGTGAGCGTTGGTGTGACAGTTTCCTTTTGTCATTTCTTCAGTCTAAATAATCTAATGAACAACTTCCTCCTCGATTCATTTCAACCAAACCAAAATGACTGCAACAGGAAAATAAAGCACTTCCTGACGAACTGTTTAGATCAACATGTAAACGAATCTGGAGGTGTGTTATTGTAGTGGTCCCCCCCCCCCCCCCTCCCCCAGGTCATGAGACACCGGGGGGGGGGGGGGGGGGGGGGGGTCGTGTGAGGATTTCCTGACAGCGAATACAATTTCTAAAACAATTAGAAATAGAGTATTTTAGCCATAATTGTAAGAATAGATTATAACAAATTGTCAAATAGAAAACACACATCATGAGCCCTGTGATTTGCTGTGTCCTCACATGAGCCCACATGATTATGACAGATAAGCAACAGCATCACTTGCAGGAGGTCAATTTACAGCACGGCAGGAAAGATTAGGACGCCTGCACATACATGTTTGTGCTTGAATAAATATCCTCTGTACGTATCAACCACCTCCATGAGGATCACAAGTCTCCAGCACTGTTATCTTAGGGGTTGGGGGGCTGAAAAGTTAGGGAACCTTTGTGTTATTGGCACATTTTACCAAAATGATGGTGGTGCAAAGTGGAGAGAGATTATAAGGCTGTGTTACCTAAGTTCTGTGAGTTCTGCAGAGGCCTGAAACCAAGAGCTTGAACCCAGGCAGCGACCTCTGGGGCTCATGCAGCATGTTGTCAACACCTCTTCTCTTCACCTCCTCCCTCTGAGCGTTTCATACACCTGCTCTCAACAAATGACACCAGGACGTAAACAACTCCCAGAGAGGATTCGATGTGACGGTTGGACTGACAGAGTTCACAGAATGAAAAAGACACGTTGTACAATTTGGTAGCATGTTGTTACTCAGTGACGAACACCAGAGGACACGTTCTACTTGTACCTGGAACATCACATGTCAAACAATAAATAACTCCTTAAACTGCGGGACATCTAATAATGATTCAACAAAACCCTGAGACACCATGAAGTGATATTTTGGAGCCTGAAGCAGAGACATCACAAACAAGGCCTTAGCGCTCACTATCTCTCGTGAGATTAATAGGTGACCTATTGCCTTTCGGACAAATATGGGCGTGCACGGTTCACGCTTGTTTGCCTTCCAACAAGGCTCATTAAAGCAGATACCTTTATCAGTTTCAACACCTATATGTGACACATGGCAGCCTTAAGTGTCAGATAGCATGAGTGATAGGGTCCGATTGGTTTTACATCAGTGCTACTAATTACTGGGAATTCTTGTTTTACGACGTCTCCTTTGGGTAAGGCCCTTTGTGATGAGCCTCAGCTGCCTTGAGCTAATTTTCATCTTCTTTACATAAATTATATAAAACTACGTGAGTTGCACTAACCTTATACACAGTTCTCTGGCTTTTAACCTTCTAATAAAACATTTTCTTTCCAATAAGTGCGGTGCTTAGATAACATGCATGAATAAGCCAATTTAATTAAAACAGACCACAAACTATGCTTAGTTAAATAGCAGGTAGCTCATATTTATAAAATATGTAAAATCCCTGGTACTTGTGAAGAGACTCAAACCATCTGCATGTCTCTCTGGCAGGAACCTCATACATGTGTTAATATGCATTACAATGACATGAAAATATGCAGGGAATTTGGCCTGCTCAGATTTAAGAAGCTTGAAAGTTAAACCATGAGCTCAGTTCTTTGGCATTTCTGTGGGACAGAGACAGAGACACTCTGACATTGACCTGATGAGAAACTGTCCATCAACAGCAGCTGGTCTCTCAGGATACGAATCAAAAACACTAACTCCTGGACTCGCTCTCAGATAGCAGGGAGGGGACTGGACTGTTATTGGACTGGAGTTGAGGGGAGAAGAGGAACACGGGCTGAAGCCTGAGCCGGACGCCTCTGGAAGACATGTGCGCTGCACTGAGGAGAAGAGATGCCGCCCCGTATTTACTCAGGTGGAATAATACACAGCCAGAGCAGTCCAGTGTCGTGATAAAACAAAGAAGATTCTGAAGAATGTGCTCCATATGTTGCAGGGAGGCGGATAAGCTGGATTCCAAGATTGGGTATCAGTGTTTTGACCATAAATGGATCGTTCCCCGACTCCTGGGGCGAGCTTGTTAGCCTAAATGATCACCTTGTGAACCTTGGTAGTGTTTTAAGGAATTAACCATATCGTCCACGTCGCTAAGTGTTAAGTCGTTTTCACACAGAGGCTGAATGTTTCACCCTCGAGGAAAAAGGAAACTGCAGGACGGGATTTCACAGCAAAAGCCTGAAGCTCATCCACTGCACATCAGCCGTTGTTAATCTACAATGTGCTAACGTCTCCCCATGATCTTTTATTTTATTTATAATTACAACCGAGAAAAGTTATGAAGGTTTGGGAATTGGCAGAGAAGTTGTTAACTTTAGGGAAGAGGCCTTCAGGTGCTGCTCAGCCAGGTTCTTGAGTCTTTGTGTTAATGCCACAAACTACAGCTTGTTTTAATTAAGAGTGTGTTTATCCACAGTGAT
The DNA here is from genome assembly GCF_949316205.1 of Platichthys flesus. Lineage (NCBI taxonomy): Eukaryota > Metazoa > Chordata > Actinopteri > Pleuronectiformes > Pleuronectidae > Platichthys > Platichthys flesus. The sequence continues at coordinate 2,265,967 of NC_084947.1, forward strand.
TCACAGTGTTGCATTAATTGTTGTTGTACTGTCTGTGACCATTGAGATTTCATTAACATCAAGTTATCTAAAGTTTTAATGCAGTTGTTCCTACAGTAGTTCAACACCAAGTTGTTTTTCTGTCTTTGGTCAAACAGAACTTTCTACATTTCTCTAATAGCTGGATAAAAATCCATAAAAGATTGATGTCCTCTCCTCCCTTCGGTCAGTGGAGTGTACGTGTTGTCTCCTTAAAAGCAGATGCAGGAGGTTAAGGAGCTGTTTAAAGAGATAAATGTCCCAGACACTGCACCTGCAGCCGGTCAGACCAGATACCGAGTCTCACCAGTTCAGTCCAGTAACACTTGGCTTCCCTCCCCAACAGGAGGCCAGGAAAAAAAGAGGGGTCCAGACACAAAGTGGAGCGATCTAATCACTGTTTTGAGAGAAATCCAGAGGCATGATGTAAGAAGGACGCGATGCAGAAGAAATATAAACAAAGGGAGAAATGCATGGCTGCAATGGGAGCGTCATTAAAACCACATCTTTTGTTTTTCTTTATCGGGCTTTTATCTAAATTCCTTTACACTCGTTTTTTTTTTAATCCATTCTCTTCAATGTCAATCTATTTCAGTAACTACATCTCGGGGGTGAAGCAGCTTCGCTATGAGACCTGTTACATAAAGTGTTGATTTTGAGCCGGAGGAGTCTAAAAAACACCACCTGCACATGGCAGGTGCACATTCCTCCAGGGACCGGCCTGAAACCTTTAGGTAGTATTTAACACAGATGTTCCGTCCTCCCTAACATGTAGCTGTGTCTTCCTAATACACGGATGGGAGGGTGAGTAAAAACATACCACAGTTCATGAGTCTATGAAAAATACAAATAAAAAGGAATGTAAAAGATAATGTGGCCGTAAATAGAGATTGATTACAGCCATGAACAGTTTCTGCTTCACTGCACAGGATCGTATTTGAACGTCTCAGGAGAGAGAAGCCTGTGACCTTGATTTATCAAACTGAATATTCAGGCCACTAAAAGCTAAACACATCCTTCCACCAAGTTTCGTGGAAATAGGTTTAGTTTTTTTGGGGTTAATCGTTCTTAGAAACTAAACAAAACTAAAATAAACCAACCAACAAACAGACGGACAGGAACACAACCTCCTTGGCTGAGGTATAAATACACCGGATTAATCCTAATGAAGTATTTCCTTCTCTTCAACTGTGGTAGAAAAAAGACAACTCGGAAGTGAGCCCCTGCAGATCTGTGCTCTTGGTTCCATGCGATTCAGGAGATATTAATACAAGACAGAACACAAGACACTGCCCTAATACCAAAAGCAAATAGAGTAATCCCTTCAATAATCTCCTTCCCAGTAAATCTTCCACTGTGTCCGATGCGGGGCCAGTTTAAGACGGGGGACACGAGCAGAATGTAGTTCATCCAGACTCCCAGATGGCTTCAGCTTAATGCGAGACTTCCTTCCAGACACTTTAATATGATTGCCCATCTTCCCAGTGGCAAACCGAGCTGACGGATTGTTTTGACGGTGACGGGCCGCGGACCAAATGTGCTCCCAACGAATTTGAAGAAAAAAGGAAAAATCCCTGAGAGATTAGATTAAGTGTATCCGTTTTCATTTGCTGTGAAAAGGGTCCAGGGGCCACATTTTTGGGGCGACGTCTCTGGACAATAGCAGCTGTTCATGTGGAGTGGAGTGGAGGGGGGGGGGGCAGTAGAAACCATTACAGTGGGGGCTCATCCTGGAGCGGCGAGGTGGGCAGTGCCACTGGGATCGGCCTGACGTATTGTCTGATGTGTGATTTCACGGGTAAACAAACCATCCGCTCTGGAATGGTTTCCAAATGGCCACTGGGCATGTTCTCACTGGATCTGGCTTTTGTAACTCACTACACTCTCATTCAAGAAAAGCTGCGTCTCCCCAGAAGAAAGCCAGACTCAACGATTCAAATAGGTATGATTTGGATTAAACCCTGTCTATTATTAGCGCTCTATCGCTTGTATCAAGAGATAAAAGACGATTGTATATAACGTGAGGGGCGGTTTAATCTATCTTTTCCTCATTCCTCTCTCAATCCCTCGGTGGCAGATATGCTGCATTGAGAGGGGCACAGCTGCCATTTTGGCTGCATGGACTAACATAACACATAATGCTTTGGCTATCCATTTTCTTTTTATAGACTATAAGACACTAGCCATGAAATCCACGCGCTGCAATCAGCCAAGAGTAATATTTCACAGTTTCAGTGTTATGGTTTTCCCCGAGACCTGCGCTTGTGAGAAAGTGCAGCCCGAGTCGTCCGGCCCGAAGCTCGGGGAAACATAACTCAAGGTTGTTAAGTTGTTCTGTTTGGTTTCTTTCAGGATATATCACGTCAGGGGTTGACATCAAGTCTTAAAAATATAAAAATAGATGCTTATTAGCTGATTCTCATATGTCACAATGGATGCCCCCCCCCCCCCCTCTGGACAAAAGCTTTTCTTGTTTTCCACTTGATAGATGGTCACAAACTGTCGGGGCTGTATCCCCACCTCTCCACGAGTCTGTGACACCATTCAAGTCAAGGTCATACGATAGCTCTGCGGGACTCGCTCCTTTCTAAAGACTGTCCACCTTGGTCCTGCTGCTTTGAAATCAAACTTGCCATTGTTGTTTTTACTGCCCGTGACAAGGACAAAGGAGCCGGGCAGCGGGGACACACACACGGCCTGTAACGCAATAGGGCTGGGAATTCCTCTTTAATTTCAATGCTATACTTGATCTCTGGGCTGCATGACTGACCACCTTATTATCTATAGCGACAGGAGCTTATCAATACAGAACTCGCTGGGTCCACAGACCAAAGACAAACACTTCCTTTATGCAGGATGTCCCCTCTGGCCATGAGACACGCAGCGCAGGCCAACCAGCGAAATTCCACAACTCAAAAGGGCAGGAGAGCGAAAATCATTTCTGAACAGTCAAATTAGACCCAAGAAATTCTTCTCAAGTGAGTGGGACATATTTCTGAAGCTCCTCAGTGCTCTTACTAGATCTAGAATAAGTATTTTTCTACTTTGGTGAAGAACAATTCTCTTTACAAAAGGCAACATGTCTCCATTCCTACCAAAAAAATCATTCACAAATCTATGCAAAAAAAGTATCAGAAGCTAATGTATAGAGTTGTACGTCACTCGTGAATAAAACCATCTACTCCCACTTTTACAGTTTCTGTATTATACAAACAAGCAGAAACTTCCCAAACGGCAGAGAGATATCTTTGTATTGCAGCCTGAACCATTTTAACCCTTTAACCACTGCTCCTGCAACAGGGGCCTCACGACAGGGTCGACAGAGCAGCCTGAGCTGGGGGGGGGGGGGGGGGGGGCTGGAGAGAGGCTGATTACTTAACAACAGCTTAAGAAAACCACCAATGATCCGCCATGTTCAGGAGACTGCACCTACACCAGGGATGGAAGAAAATACCCATGCTACCAATTTGCAGCAAAACACGTAGAGGTTCGGTTGAGAACAAGAATATTTAAATGTGTGTGTGTGTGTGTGTGTGTGTGTGTGTGTGTGTGTGTGTGTGTATGTGTGTGTGATATGGTGGTTTGAACTATCTATAAAAAAAATGATATTATAGACTGTTTTAAAAAGAGGCAGTTTCCGAAAAGTCATGCTTTTTGCCCCTGGCCCCCAAAGTCCCTTTAAACGCTATTAACATTTCTGAAAAAGAACCAATGAACAGCCGAGCCAAATCTGAACGTTGGATTTTAAAGCGGATACAACATTTGTCAAGGAATTTCTAGATCGGTGTGAATTACCATGTTTCATGAGGCCGTGGGAAAATGTCTCCGCTTGCTCACACTGCGGCTCAACTTCACCAGAAAGGAAATGTACTGTTCCTGAGAACTGAGATGCCTCCATGGAGTGTGCACAAGGTAACAGTGATTACTGCCCCCCCCCCCTCCCCACATACATTCTCATTGTTTTACAGCGATGTAAAATGTCTCTCATTATGTGTGACACATTAATGAGGCCTTCCTGTGTAACTGCGCACCAAAAATTGCGAGTAATAAAAATCTTTGCGGGTGATTTCTCAGAATCATTTCTCCTTGTTTGCCGGGTTTGACAGGTTGAATGCGACTCCCTGTGGTTCCTCTTCACCGCTGACACAACAAACTGACTTCTGGACAGTCCTGCTGCTTCTGGGGCTGAGGGCAAACACGTCCACTCCACAGCGAGGCACTTCACCAGCTGCATTGTTTTAATGAAGTTTCCTCTTGTTACCCAGTGAGTGATGGCTTTAGTCCTGAAGTGAGAAACACGTGTGTTCACCTCTTCAGGGGAGATTTACTAACAAAGACCAATTTGCTCTGCAGTCACTAGAAGAGTCATCTGTAAAAGAATAAGAGTGATTCAACAATACTTGATGAAATATATTTTCATCAAACAAGCTATTAATCACATTTCTTAAATTAATGTAGTTGGTTTGAACAAATATTTTCAATATTCAATATGACAAAGGACATGTTTTATGAACTTGTCTCCCAACCTGTTTGTGGTTTCAATCCCATTACGCTGGGAATTTGCCACGTATCTAGATAACAGCCTCACAGATGTAAATTACATTCTGAGGAAGGTTGCCAACTACAAAATTATAATAATAATACTGATAATTAATAAGTGCTTCAGATATTTTTTGTCAGAACGATTACGCAAAAATTACTGAACAGATTACCTTGAAATTTGGTGTAAAGATGGGACATGGGCTCAGGAAGAAGCCGTTAAGTTTTGGGATTGATCATTGTGAGAATGGGCTCTTTTACAAAAATGCTCAAGTCAAAATTCAGAACTGTTTAGGGAGTTGTGTTGAGTTGTGTGAGTAAGTGTGGTCAATTTGTTGCAGATAAATAAAATCCAAATCAAGCAGGTTTAAATATGTTGGGACTCGATGGAGGAAAATGCCATTCTAACTTATCTTATTTATATAATATAATATAAACATCTTATTATTTCAGTCCCTGTTGGTCTTGAAGTGTCTCTAGGCACAATCTCTAAAAGTAAGAACCCTACAAGTGGCTCAGGGCTTCATGTGTAGCTGCTCTACATTGTGCTCATTCACATCAGTTCAGCATTAGTCTGATGTGTTGTAACTTCACACTGACACCGTCAGAGCCTCTTAACAAACACCTGAAAACAAACAGGGAGCCGAGTGGGTGGTGGCAGCACACCTTCAGTTTCAGATGTGAGCCTCACAAACAATTGACACCCTCAGGCATCCTGTGCAGGTGTGACCTGGATTTGATAAAAAACTTAACTTCTAACCCAGTGCAAATAAAGCCAGAGCTGCCCAGGTGCAGCTTTTGTTTGTGTGTGACTTTTGGCAGCAGAGCAGCTTTCGCAACAGGGCCGAGGGAGTAAGAGCACAATGAAGGCTGGGCACTGAACGCCTGGAAGCTCAGCCCAGAGAGCGGACGGCTGCCTCTGCAAACTGAAAACTGAGAGCTCATGAGGAAACTGGAAGGAGAAATGTATCAAAGTCAATATTTTCAATGCAAAATAGGCTTCAGTGCCTTTTGCCTCTATTCTGAAGGGCAGGGAACAGGGGGGGGGGCAGGGACCGCACACAAAGGGAAGATGAGCTCTGTTCATCGGGAGTCATGTCTGCTATCAATCTCTTGTATGTGGGGCAGGGTGGAAAAGACAGAATAACCTGACGAGTGCATTAACTGACGGGTTTAATTTCAACCGGACTTGAAAGGCTGAGACAGACATGAAAGGAGGACAAAGGAGCGACCCCCCCCCCCCCCCCCCCCCAGATGAATGGGGCGGAAGATGACAATGAATATGTCATCCATTTAAAGGAATGCCAATTACTCAGCTCTAAGTATTTTCTTTTTCCTCGTCCATTGTGCGACTCAAGCGGAGGATTCTCTGCGTCTCTGCGACCCTTCACCACAGTGACGAACCCTTTATGATAAATTAAGTAGGTGAAACCCGAGACTCCGGCCGACTCTACAACAAAGACAGTAAAAGTTTACCGCCTCGTTTGGATTTGAAATCACTTACCGTGTGGATTTAACAAAGGAATTTGCCGGTGGGTGCGTTACAGCCCGAAACACAGAATGACCTAAAGGCCTAAAATAACAATAATGTGTAAACATAAAATATAATAGGGGGGGAGGGGGGTGGAGATGGAAACCACTTGTTGGACGAGGGCTGCTTTGCATTAGGGCGCAGTGAGAACGTGCAGGGATGAGGAGCTGCTGGAATGTGTTGGAGCGAGTGATCCTGGGGCTGGAGGAGCGTGGCCGATAGGAGCCGGAGTCATGTGTGACAAAAGGCCTTCAGAGAGTTTAACGTGTGGGAGATACCGCGTGACGCTGGGTGGTCTGATTATCGGACCTTATGGAGGATTAGAGGCAGTAACGCGACACTGACATGAAGAGGATTTCAGGTGCAAGACAGATAAGAGGGAGAGGGGGGGAAAGAGCTTAGTTAGAATGTTAAATATCATATATATAAACACCAAACATACCAATGCAAACCTGCAAATTCCAATTCCAAGCATTAAACAAGATACAGAAATGAACACTGCGTACGGAGGGAACAACACACAACACATGTTTTACTGTACGTCCGCACAATGTTGTCTGGAGCACGTCTGTGTAATGTAAACACAGCGATGAGGTCAAGCCTCGTCAAACTGTATTAAGTTTAGCTGTTACTTAAACAGTTTCAAAGGGACGAGGTATTAAGTGCACCAATGTGGGTTCAATTTTAAACAGAGCGCGGCTCAAAGGAAAATAAACACCGTCCCCAATCCAGGTCTTCAGCCCAGGGAGAAGCTCTGAAGAGATGAGGAGTAAGAAGAGGTGGGAAAATATCATGTCAGCAAAACAATGTTGGGAATACACAACATGATATTTTGCTTGTTTTCGCTCTGGCTCTCGTTTCTGTATACAGGAAGTGATACTTTGAAAAATCACTTAATCTTCCACAGGAGGTTTCTTTTAGAGGAAAAGGAGAAAGAAAGTTAAAAGACGGGGCGGCAGGGAGACAGTGGGCTTGTTGCATGGTGCTGTTTACACAGTGGACATCCAGTGGGAGAACTTCTGGTGTTACTGCCTCTGCTCCCCTCACTGCACTCCATGTGATCTCATAATTGCAAATCCCACAGGGGGAGGGGGAGGGGGGGTTGCAGGTAAACGGAGGTCAAACAAAACTCCCTTCTTCCAGCACCGGGCATCTTGGGAGTGAATTATATCAAGTGTGTCATCAACACCAACACTCCCTGCAGCCCGGTGACTGTACAATCCCTCTGAAGGAACATATTCCATTCATCATACACTCCAAGAGGACGCAGAGGACGGTGTGAAACGTGTTTGGACTCAAAATATTCAGCTTCGTGGTCGGAGGTTAAAATCTCTCCCCTGTGCATCCGAGTTTTATCAAGCAGACGATGCCAATGATTTATAAAATACACCTTCCTGTGCTCGTGAAGCTGAAAAGATCCACTACAGACGTGTCAATGTGAACAGTGAACAGCAAAACACCAACGTTTTCTACTCTCTCGCCCTTTAGTGAAACATTTCAAATGATAGACACATCTCTGCTTCCTCCCACTATTCACCAATGAAACCAAAACATCTCAGATATCAACCCTTCCCTCTTGGTCCAATGACGTCAAAAAACGACAAATGACATTTTCCCCGTGAGTTAGCTTTTCTTCCGACGGGAAGCCGGTATAACGATAAAGCTGTGGAGGGTAATACCGAATGAAACAGGTTAGAGTCACCACCCGTACATGCCTCATAAAGAAGCATAAACATCCTACTGTTTGGTGGTAAAGTGTTTACTGAGGTTTTAAAGGTTTTCTAAAGGTGCCAACAGTGGAGTCGCCCCCTGCTGGTCATTCAGGAGAATAAAGGCGCCTGACAACTTCACTTTCCCGTCACAGAAACTAAAAGCCACTTCCTCAGATCATTAACACCTCCACAGGCTTCTACCCTGGCTCCTCAGGTGAGCAGGCTTTCATTTAAAGATTATTACGGCTGTTGAATGTGAGAAGCACACGTCGGACAAGGTGGCTGGACTTTGGTAAACAGAGTTTTATGGCCGGGAGGAGGGCGAGCGGCCGCCTCTCATGGGCTCTGGAGCGTGGAAGAGAGGGAGGGCCTTTCCACTCCACTTGACACAGTATGGATTTTGTTCCCAAACTAATGGAATTGCAGGAATATTTGAGGGGAATCCCATTACGTAGCAATTGGAGTGCTGTAATAATGTACTCACAGTCATTTTCCCACTGCGGTTGGCCTCCTCTCGCTCTGCCAGGGCTTTCAGGAAGTTATCTTTGAGCTCCTTTCCTGCACTTGCCAGTGTCCTGGAAAAGACAACATGCAAACGGTTTGAAATGTTTCTCTTGACCTGAGAAAAACGTCACATGAAGACTTAAAGGTTCTTTATAGAAGCTTCTTTCAACCTGCGATGATTCCGAACCTTTCAATTTACTTGATATTTGTAACGCCACTACTGAAGTTTCCAGGGCTGGAGGAAAAATGTGTGATTCATGAAATATTCAAATACCTTTCTACAGTTAATATGCAGGAGGCAGAAGACAGTGAGCGTGACACAGAGTCAGAGTCATGAGGCAGACTCGAGCCAGCTTCTAATATGTCAGCCTAAGCACTTCACCGAAACCTGCCAAGCTCCCAGGACACTCCCGAATTCTCCAAATAGCAAATCTCACAACACAAAACATCATAAATAAGAGCAGCAAAAAACTGATTGAAACATGACACGTGTCAGGATGTCACAGCTGAATGCAGGGGAACCGATCACATCACAGTTTTATGACTTCATATGAAACCGTGGCGGCTTTTTCTTACACTCTCGGCCGGCCCGGTTCCATGGAAGTACGGATTTTTTGGCACACACAAGCGTATCCACACCTGAAACAACATTGGCACTAATATTTGAACAGTTAACACGACGGTACGAGCAACAGCACGCGCTCAGAACGGATCTGTGCACGACTCTCCTCGGCTCCACGGCCAGTTAACGTCTTGTACGGCTGTAAACAGCTCGTTGGTGACCTCTCAGCTGCGGTCAGGAACTCAGAGGAACGGAAAGTGTCAGGAGGAAACACAGAAGGGCCACAGTCACAGGACGCTGGAGGAAGAAATCACTTCTGAATATGAAGCTCCGGACTGAGAATATTAGATTTTATATTGTATATGTAAATGTACCACAACCTGAACTATTTTCACCTCATTTAAATCAACAACATGAAACTTTATAGTAACTTTGACAAATTCACTGGTTCATTTACAGCTACAGTATAAACTTTATTACTGCAGCACTTTTATAAACTACAGTGTTAAATCTAAGTGTTTTATGGGGTTAAAACCGGATTAAAACAATTCAGGACTAAGGGGAACTTAGAAATACAGCATTAAAATGATGAACAATATCAGGAACAAAATTAAACGTATGAAGGGAATAAAAAAGGTGAACTATGACAACGTGATATTTTTTTAAAAAGTTGAGCAGGAGGCTCCTTCAGCTCAGAGAGCAGCTCCAGGTGAACCGGGGGGAGGGGGGGAGGGACTGGCACAGCTGAGACTAGTTGACCAGTCACCTCCCCCTGGATTCAAAGGACTTGGACCCGCCCCTAACTTCATGCACTCACACATAAACCCACCTTATATCACAATGCTCAAGACATGGATTCAGAATTTTTGCACTAATCCTGCTGAAAACACAACCTCCTTGGTGGAAGCAGAAGTTAAGATTTGAATCAGAAATATAATAATCTGATCAAAAGAAAAGGACAGATGTGTTGTTTATGAGGAAAGAGTTTAGGTTCATCACACAGAAGTTGAGGGAGAGAAAATAATCTTTTTCAAAACCTCCCCTCACAACACCTGCAGGTTTGAAACCGGCAGGCCTCCAGTAATAAATCTGTTTCTTTCATTTTTAATATTACTGCAGAAAATTCACTCTCACTGGATCCAGCCCCGTCTGCAGCTGTGGCCAACAAGAAGACAAGTTCGGTTATATTTTACACTAATGGCTCCTCCGATCAACTTTCCTTTCCAGGAGCAAGTTCAGAAGCCTCAGCAGCCACAACAGGCTCGGACAAACAGCCAACTGCTGCTCTGAGCCTCACATCACAGTGAGAGAGCTCCGAGAATCTGGATGTTTGCATTTACTAGAACTTGGGGAAAGGGTTGTAATTTACCCGAGTCGTTTGGCCTCTCCTCCATCGTGGAAGTCTTAGAGGAATCACACGGTGGTAAAAGTGCAGGGACGGCACATATTTGGAGGTTGGAGCCTCGCTCCATCTCCTGAGTGAGTGAAGGATTGCTGCTGGGTCAAGGGGGCCGAGGCCCCAAAGTAAACACAGGTGTTGAGGAGGCAAGTGACTGGGGTTACCCCGTCCAGTAGCTAAAGCAACACACACAGTCACGGAGAGTGAATAATACTCGGGCAAAACAGATGGACCGCTGCAAGTTTGAGTTTCCTGTCAATTAACAAATTTCTTATCAAGCCTCATTTAGGAGGGATAACAAGAGTTTCTCTATTAAATGGTTATTAGTGGCTAATGACTGGGTCTGAAACGAACTGTGATCGAGCCCCACGTCTTGTTGTTGGATTGTGGTCGAGGCAGGTGGGCCCTGGAGGGGATGTGAACAGTCATCATGTGGCCTGGTTGAAAAAAAGAACATCTGTCTGAAGGCATCTGTCTCCCATACATGAAATAGTTTTATATTAAATACATAGAGGTGCTGGTCGGGCTCTGTGTGAATGAAGATCGAGTTTCCAACATCTGCTGAGATCATCCTCACCAGTGAAAGACGATTGGTTGAACAAATCTTTTTTTACGTTGTCCTGAAAAGTGAACTCAGTCCAAGACTTGAACAGACAACCTGGACTGTTTATTGTTTTTAAGGCAGTGGTCTGGCAGAGAACAGTTGTGAATTCAAACTGTTTCGGACAAGGAAACTTAATCCACGACGTCCAACAGGAGTAAAACTGAGCAGAACCAAAGTTGCTGTTGAAATTTAATTGTTAGGAACCAAAAATGATCTGCAGCACAGATTTTTTTAAATAGTGATAAAGTGTCCAGGCAAAAGGAAACCAAAATGCAAAATATTCAATTCAAAACATCATAGATATCAGTCCCCTTCATTTGCTTAAATTGAATCCTCCTGAAAAGTTAACCTCTTCTCTCCTGGTCGGCACCGTTCCACAGAGTATCAAGAAAGCTGGTTAAGTACTTTTTGTGTGATATTGTTAACAGACAAACAAAAGACAATGAAAACACAATATCCCCGGTGAAGGTAACTAAATCATGAAAATGACACAACCAGAAACTAAATATGAGTAAAAAAATAACAGAAATCCATCAGTGAGGCTCTTGACTGTCCCGATGTTCAGTTTGTTATAAGAGCAGAGTTCATGTAACGCTTTGTCCGCCTCCGCTGGGGGTGAACAGCTGTTACTGCACAGCTACTTTCCTCCAAGTGTGTTTACGCACGTGTAAACAAAGCATTACAGTGAAACGAGCTCGGACAAACCAGAACCCAAACTCAGGGGCCTTCCTCCTGGAGCCGATGGTGTGCACCCAGTACTCACCACCCAGTCTGAGCCTCTCACACAAGTCCTGGATCTAATGTTGGTCAGTGATTCTTTTGTATAGATTTAAGGGGATAAAAATAAAGTTCTGACAGCTCCATGAGTCCAATAAACGCTGTTTCCACCGCTGCTTCACTTGATATCGTAAAATGAGACCTCACAGATTCATGGCCTGTCAATCAAACAAGCCACCTGCTTAGAAAGGTTCTTTTCCACTCCTTCATTGGACATTTTCTCTTTTTACTTTGGTTTAGAACCAGATTTAATATAAAATCCTTTTTTCCCATATTTCGTGCTGTAATTTATGCATCATCACAAGCTTTACGAGGAAACAATCCAATGTGCTTTGCTTCTAAACCTGATTTTGTGTATTTTAGTGCTATTTCCACCAAAGATGACACAACTGTGTAAAACCTGGCATGCTTGCACTTTCACCTTTTTCACTAAGTGCCTGCTGTTCCTGTGTTTACCACTAAATATATTCACATCCGTCACCTTCAGCAGTGTGTTAACCCGAGAGTCAGTGACCTGCAGCCTAAACAATGATTCGTCTCTCTGCTGAACTCAAAGACAGCTTCGTTATCTGTTTGCACAGCTGAACGGGGGAACTGCACCGATGGGCCACAGCACCACTCGCTACAGCACATAGTGAATAATGTTGATTATCCTGTAAAGACGCTGCCTGGCCAGGTTTATATTGGACATGTAGTAATAACCAATCACAAGCCGGACGAGTTTTTATAGCATCAAGTTACTAATTAAAACCAAATATAGTTAAAGAATAATCACAAGTACTACCTAAAATCACAGCCACCACTTATCTGTGTAGTTTGGCCCAAATCTGCAAACATGGAGAAGGCCGGTTCTTTCTGGCGGCAGCTAACCACCAGGGGGCAATGCAGATGATTTGGCTTCACTTTTGGAGAGTGTTCATGTTGCTGGTCACAATGTTTCTGAATGGGTGAGTTCATATAAAGTCAATTCACTGCAGCATGTTGCTTTGAATTCTAACTTTTGTCCAACTTTATCTCCAGTGCCAACGCCAAAAATTGCAACGCCAAATAATTCCCAGCATAATTAACGGAGTGTAATGCCGATAAAATATCTTTCGAGGATTCAGAGCCAAACTGTTCCTTCTAACATGGAGGAGGCAGGTTTTATGACGGCAATGAACCACCAGGGGGCGACCCAGAGGATTTGGCTTCTCTTTTTAGGGAGCTGCCATTTTGTCCACGCCAAAAATTGCAACGGCCAATAATTCCCTGAGTGTAATGCCATTAAAATATCTTTTGAGGTGTCAGAGCGGAAAATTTCCTTCTCAAATAATTTCATAAATAAATATCCAGCAACTGAACAAAGGGTGTTTCAGAGAGATTTTCATTTCATGGAGGATTAGAGCTTCTTTTCTCCTCAGGACAGACGGACTGAAGCGTTCATTAGCCCACAGCCTCTGACACTGGGACAGATGGGAACACTCAATAATAACACAGTGATTTCATAAGAAACAACACGCACTGTACCAGCATATTTTTTCACGAGTGCTTGGGAAAATTAATCTTATGGAAAATATTATTTTGGGCCCGGTGGACGTCGAGGGAAATTCCACACAGCATGACAATTTACTTTATTTGAGGCTTTTTCTAGAATCCTCTGTCACCTCTGATTACAATGAGCCGAACGTCTCGGTTACACATGTGCCACGCATGATATTCTACCTGAGTTTTCTTTGTGTATTGTGGCCACTTCGGCTTTTGGGGGGTGGGGGGGAAGGCTGCGCTGCCTGAGAGGTGTGTGTTTTCGAGCGTGGATCAAAAGAGGCATTGTCATTCCGACTTCTTTTGGACGCTGAGTAAAGGTTGATATCATTGTCCAGATGGTTCTGATCAAATGTTAAAAAGTGAAATCTGACATGTAGATAGATTTTAGAGACAGGAGATGTCAAGGTTTTAGAGAAGATGATCTTTTCCGATGCAGGTCCTGGAAGTAGAGAACAAGCTCTCACCCCTGAACGGCTGTGGTTTCTCTCTCATCATTTAAACCAACCACAAACAACTTGGGCTGCTAGGAGTCACAAAAACAAAACTAAATTTTGCCCAAACCGATTTTTCTCGGCCTCAAAAATCAATTAAAAGTTGACAGCAGTGATTTGAGGACACATCAGGGACCTGTCCGTGCAGACCAAGCCTCGGGGAGAAAACCTCAGAGGTCATTTGATCTGTGGCACTCATCCTCCTCCTGCAGCACTTAGAAGAACAAAGGACTGGACGACTGTGTGGCCTGGTGGGAAAAGCTGTATGATGTGGAAACCACTTCCTCCTCTTCATCAGGGCAGCTTGAAGGGTTCTTCAAAGTCAAACGCTGTCACATCTGAAAAGTGCCACAATATTATATGTGCAATTGTAAAAGCTGTAAAATAGGTTTCCTGTTATTTAGCTCATTCAACGTTTTTATATGTTCTTACAAGTGGTTTGAATTTGATCACCATTTCTTGATGTCCAGTCTAGAAAATCTGTTGAATACATGACATGGTGTTCAGGCTTCAGATGGAAGTTTAACATCTAACAAGATACTTTTCTAGACTTTCATCAGTTGGACCAGACATGATGCGAAGAGAGTCGGTCATTGTTCTACAGAATCTAGAGCAAGCGAGGGAGTCGTCCTCGTGAAGACGTTTCTCACCGGCCTCCTGCTCGCTAACCTCGCAAGAACCTAACAGTGTGACCCTCAGAAGGTGAAAACACATCTCGAACGACAGACGATATCCAGAGACATTGTTCGGTCAGTGATATTTCATGTAAATGTCCCATAGAAGACCTCAGTCAGGTCAAACAACAGCTTGTTGTGTTCTATCTGCTGTATCAGCTGGTCAGCGTGCGTGTTGATCCACCGTGCAGTGGGACGCGGTGGCGAGCTCGGGCCTGACGGGACATCCGGACAAAGCTTGCGGGGGGGGGAGAACTCCAAACTTACACATCCAAAATCACAAAGTGCAGAGACGGCAATTGGCTTGACAGCAGATGTAATAGAACCTGCAGAGCCCCGTCGCCCGAGGGCCCTCGCCGGAGCGGCGGAGTGGCAGGGGTTTGGCTCAAACAGGCCTGGGATCAGTGTTGTGAGCCGCTCATGTCAGTCACATCCACAATCTTATTCTCGCCGAGCATCTGGAGGCCGAATCCGTGGTGAAATGTATTCACTGTGCGTGTTCGTGGCACCGGTCTGACTTGGCACGGCGAGTGATAGCTCACTTTTAATATAGAGTAGAGAGCCGGGAGAGAGCGGAGAATTCTTGAGGCGGACTGTACAAACGTAGCAGCACAATGGACAATGAGCGCGGCTGTGGTTTGGACTGTGGGGAGATCGCGGGGAGCCTGATGGAAAGCTCGCCGCGCTGCCGTGAGCACGCAAGGTCAGGACATATGCTGACAAGGACTTCTGGGCCCGAGCCAGAGCCGGAGCAGACAGGAAGCAGAGGCCCTCACATCTCCTCAGCAGAGCGCCGCTGCACCTCGGGTTCGTCTCCGACTCCAGATCAAATGTTTTCTCTTGTTCATGACAAAGTGCGCGGCTTCTAATTCGGATGGTTTTTTGATTGAATTAGCAGAAGAGCGACTGGGCAACATCTGGCAGTTTGGAAAGTGTGAGATTAACAAAGACTCACCCAGAGGCAGTTGAGAGACGAGCCCACGCTCCTCTAGTTTTTCACTTCTTACACACGTGTTGATTTTCTTTGGTCGGCTCAGTGTTTAACAACATTTCATAACAAAACAAAACTAACATAATTTGTTTTGTGACAAGGGAGCATCACGTTTTCCATCATCTGAGTTTGCTCAGGCAAAAATATCTCTATACGCAAAGTCAACGTTCACATCACAATTAAAAAACTGTGTTCACGTGTGAGATCGAACACACATCTTATTAATTATTAATTTACGCTCAATCAGGGCTAATGCAGAACTCCACAGAGGGTTGTGCTGTCGGTTAAAGATCTATGACATGACTGCTCCTCAGAAGTGAAGCCAAAGTGTCTCCACGCCCCCTGGTGGCTGGCGGTATTAAAGGTCGTAAAACCCGCCTCCTCCATGTTAGCAGATGGGACTTTGAAAACAGGGAAACTGTCAAAAATAGTACAACTTAAAAAATCTGCTTTGAATTTGATCCACGAGTGAAAACAGGAAATCAGAACCTCTCCCTGTTTGTTGTTTGTAACCATCTGTTGACTCTCCGGTGAGTTCACTACACAACTAAACAACCTCGCCACTGACTAATCGCCCTGTTCATTCATTCAAGTGTCCTTTTCTCCGATCACGTATTGAGTTTCACTGATGTCTGATGAGAGCACCAGGTCCTTTGTCCGGTCTTTGTGTGACGTGCTGGCAGAGCCGCTCCCCCGCTTTCACAGCCGAGCTGTCAGGGGGAGCACGTTGGCCTTAAGAATGAGACAGGGCAACAACAGGGCAACATCTGATTATTATTCACAGCACCGTCCCCACTCCCTCTGTATTTTATTACCACAGGTGCAGGGGCATTCATTGATCAGATGCACGCTACAGGCGAGGTTGGCCCTAATTGAAAACAGCTCTATTTATACACCTGCAGGCACTAAAGGTCTCGGAGAGCGCGCAGGGAGGTTAGAGCAGAAGAGAAAGGAAGGCAAAGAACACAAAGCAGTGACAGAGCGGTGAAGAAAGACATGCCTCGGGAGACATGGGTTCAGGCCCACAGAGAAGGAGAGAGGCATTTCCAGAACAGCATGGCCGCCCAACGGATTTTTGAAACTGAGATGAACATCTGTGGAAAAGGGGCTGAAATAAATGCCAAATGTCTGGTTATTCCCAATATCGCTAATATTCACTTGGTTAAATAACAGCTTGTAGTTTGTTTACCACGCAGCTGCCAGCTTCCTTTTATTTCCTGAACACTGTACTGATTGTGTTCAGGCCCTTTGCAGGTGGTATATTGCATCCTGGAGGCCCGTGTTTTCACAGTGTGACCATAACAGGAGGTCAGGGGGTCAGGTTGGTGGAAGTCCAATCAGAAAACCACAGAGGAATGAACAATCTGCATTTAGACAGAGAGAGAGGGGGTGGGGGGGTCACAGCTCAAACTAAACTCTTCTGATGGAAGAAGTCTGCAAAAGCTCGGCAGTCAATTTTTGTTTTCTGTCAAATTTTTCAAGCTGGGGGAATAATTTAAGCTGATAATTAGGTTTGAATCCATAATTGTGTGTGTCTGTGTGTGTGTGTGTGTGTGTGTGTGTGTGTGTGTGTGTGTGTGTGTGTGTGTGTGTGTGTGTAGTGACCTACAGGTTGTTAGTATTGCAGCTGAAATGTATTAACTTTCTTTTGTCTCTAAGGACATTTGAAGACACAATGAAAAGGTGGACGTTCACTGTTCGATTTCAGATTTTGGTCTAATTTGTCATTTTAGAGTCGGACCACATTTCAGCTTTATGATGCATTGTGAGTTTCGGTTGCACAGGTCGTAACGAGGAGCGATCACATGCTCCCGACCGGACGCAGGACCAAGATGGCGGTTGAGGAGGAGCAGACAGGTTCCCACACTGAGATCGTGAGCTGTGGTTTCACATCGCAGACGATTCACAGTGTGAGTTGGAACGACCTTTCCTCAAATTGAAACGTGAAGGCCCGGCTTAAGGAAACCGCGAAACGAGCAGATGTATCAGATGATTATTTAATGGTTAGAAACAAAACAAAAAAAAAACTTACATTAATGTGCCATGAGCTATAATTTACTCCAGAACAGGATCACATCCAATGTAAAGTGTTTTCCTTTTGAAATAGCATAACAGGGGCCAGTTCATTATCTTGGAGACGATTCAAAACCCACTTGCTCTGCGGTTGTGAGCGATGTCTCTCAAACGTCCCGTTATTAACAGAGCATTTTAATCTGTCTGATGAAAGACGAGCGAAGCGATAATTGATCGTGGCAAAAATCCAACTTTCACGTGAGACAGGGGCTTCAGTATTCAAAAACTAAACTTACTACAATGAACTGGACGGGAACCAAACCAGCACTTTAATACTGGCACAGGAACATCGCCGCTATTATTTCAAAGTCATGTTTTATGTGAACGCGGCTCCTGTCGAGTTCAATAAGAGGCAAACGAGAAACAACTGCACTGCCGTGTTGCTCCTGAGGCGATGAAACTCATTAAACACACACATTAGAGGTTAAGTTAACAATGATAATCTAACACTGACTTTCTTGTCAATATCTCTTCACAATCTGCTAATTGTCCCGGTTTGTGTTTGTGCTGAAAGAATAGAGTCTGGTGTTCCTCAACTGCTCTGGTTCTGTCAATGGGAACGTTATTCCAACCTATCAGCAACAGGGGGCGTCCGTGCCCCTGCTCATGTGGACAGGTTTGGGGGTGGGGTGGGGGGGCAGCTGGAATGAGAGATGCTCAAACTGGCACATGGCCCACGCGTTCAATTTCAAAGAACTTGAATCATGTCAAAAGTTTTTTCCAGACGATGATTCAGAGGTTGACTCACGTTTTGGAACAGCAGCGCACCGAGGTGCCACAACTTGAAATATAAGAATGAATGGATATCTGGCATAAGATTCTCATCTGAGGGGTCGATGACAAATGTATTGAATTAACTTGTATTAGAGATTTTTCACTTGGTATCGCATCGGCCATCAAAAATCCACCAAACTATGTTTTTATTCCCACTGTACGATGCAGAGATTTGTTACTAAGACCAAGAAAATACTGAACAACTAACTTAACTACACAAAAAATCATTCTTTTCCATTAACAATAGATATTTGAAAATGTTATAATTCACAGGGAGACAGATTTTCCATGACTTTAGAATCCGTCCTACTGGATGTTGTCATGTGTTGTGTGTCCTCCTGTGTTCCAAACAAAGTCAGGACACACACAAGGGGCCTCGACCTGGATCTTGGAAGCTGAACTGTTTGTATAACATCCCAGTGTTCCCATGCAACATGTCCCTGGATCCTGCTGGGACAGGATGAAAGTCTCACTGGCCTAATGTCAGTGTAACTGCAGGTGTGGAGGCTCCTGTTTCACCAGTGTCACTGATGTTCACAGACAGTCAGAGGGGGGGGGGGGGGGCATTTGGATAAGCATCTGAGGGTTCAATCAAATGCAACACCTAACACAGGTAAATGTTTGGATACTGCACAGCCGAGTGTGTGTGTGTGTGTGTGTGTGTGTGTGTGTGTGGAGTGGTGTCCTGGCTTGTCCTCAAAGGAGACACCACCGCCACACGGCTTCATCAAGAATCTGTGTGATCACTTTCCTCAGGGTGGGGGGGGGGGGTCAGTTTACAGAGGACGGCAGATTGTAGTTCTGTCATTCAGCTTGTTTTAATTTAAAGTTTTGATCCGATTTTGTGAACTTGAAGTGTCTTTTTGGAAACTTTAAAGTCCATCTCACTATTCTACATCCCGGCTTCTCTCTGTGTCCGAGCTGCCGACTGTAAATCAAGACGGACGACACGTCTCCACTTCCTCCCAAACATCCAGAAATGAAGCCAGAAGATCCCGGGAACACAAACGCCCGACCATGTTGTGCCGATGATGTCATGTGGAGCCAGAGTCTGTAAAGACGTGACTGTGGTGTGGAGCCTGTCCAGCTGTCAATCACAATATCAAAGCTCCTTTTCGATAACATCAAATAACTGATATAAACCAAACGCATCAGAAAACTACTCTAGAATTTATTTGAGGTTTTTGATGTTTATTTTAAATCTTGTTTTTGAATCCGTCCACTATCACTGGGGCCTAGTGTGTTGAGACAATAACCAGCTATCACCAAGTTCCTGATCTGACTTCATTGGACACAGAGGTCAGAGGTCAGGATCAGCTACAGCAGCATTTTTAAAGCTGCTAGCAAAGTGTATTGCTCAACAGTCTGATGTCTGTGTCTACGTGTATCGTTGACAATAACACGAGCAGAGAAACTGCGTGAGGCGTCACAGCCGTTGGAGCAGAAGCCTCCATCACCGTCTCATCTCAAATATTATTCTTCCAGACTGAAAGAGAAGTGGACACAATGAGCCACAGAGCGCTGACACAGAGCGGCCAAGGCCACAACAGAAACTTCTCTCCTCTACGCCACTGATTGATTCCAAAAAGTCCACTGACCACACGTGGAAGGAGCCAAACCTTCAATTTCACGAGACAACACACTGGTGTTCTCTCATCACACTGGTATTCTCTCATCACACTGGTATTCTCTCATCACACTGGTATTCTGTCATCACACTGGTGGCTGGTGGGAGCTTCTCTGCCCTGTTCACGCAGACCACACCTCAGCGAGTGTAGTGGCTTGTCGGGAAGTTAACTTACACTGGACGGCTCCTGTTGTACAGAGCGTTGGTCTTCGCGACCTCGGCAGCGAGCGCAGCTGCTTTCCTCTCCTGGAATTCCTCTCGGCTCAGCACCGTGCCCTTGTGGCCGTGCTCCACCACCTTCCGAGCCAACTCCCGGCTCTGCCAGGAGAGAAGAGAAAGAGTCAGGTGAAGAGAGCGGAGACCGGGCGGCCCTGCAGTCACATTCACACGTCGGAGTTCAATTCAGGTGTCGATGTGGGGATTCTATTTAAATTGGTTTAAATACTGCCCTGTGGTTTAGAGCCTCTGAAAACCAGTTCAGATTTCAGTCCCTCATGGTGTTCCTGACCTTTTGTAATACAACCCAGTGAAACTTCATTAAACCTGAAGGCAGTTTGGTGAAAGGCAATTAAAAGAAGACCAAACACAAGATACAGACACGCACTGACAAACATGAACTCAAACAGCAACACAAAAGAACATCATGGAAGAGCTGTTCGGTTGTGTTAAGGTAAAAGTGTAAATACTTAAGGTTATAATAGAAAAATTAATAATTAAACTAAATAGTTAACATGGCAGGTAGTTATTTAAGAGTAGGTGTGTATGTAGGTTTCTTTAGGTTGAGTCCAACATAGTTTGCACCACATTTGAAAAATTATAAACCCAAGACTGAATGCCATTGGCACAGACAAACACAATATGCAGCTGCAGCCTTTAGTTTGAACCTGTCATTGTTTGTATTGTGTGTTCAAGTGTGTGTGTGTTACAGCCTCTGCAGCGACTCTTAGCTCCAACATTTCAGTCACCGTGCACAGACCCTCTGTCATTGGACGCCAAGCCATAAAGTAATCAGTTAAAAAACCGAAATCTTGCTGTCAGTTCCTGTGGCGTGTCAGATCAAAGCCCGGGCCACATGTCCTCCGACCCAAAAAGTCCTCTCAGCCCCGGGGCCTGCGTCCGCACCCGAGAGGAAAAGTTATATTTTCCCTCCACTTTGATGTGGCTCGCCGGAAAATGAGTCGCAGACATTTGCCAGTCCCCAAACTGGCCCGAGAATCATTGTCTTCAGTTTCAAGGCTCATTGAACAAGTCTGTTTGAATGAAGTGTGCGTTGTACAGTGGACGCACCAGCACGGGGACTAATCCTCCAGGACACAGGGACTGACAACAGGGCCTGTTAATAAATCCTTCAGGTTCCTGAGTCCTTGAAGAGGAAACTGGGAAGAATGGGTTTGTAATTAGCTGATGTATCAGGACTGGAGTGTTGTCAGTGTGAGCGCACAGGTTAGATGACCCGGGCTGATGATGATGAGTGACTGCAGCTGATTATCAGGACAGATAGGACTGGTCCCCCCCCACCCCACCTCCATGTGGACACAGGTGTTCAAACAAAGTGGCTGCAGCAGCTCTGGAAATATCATTAACAAGAGTGCCACCTGCTGGCAGAGAGCAGGACGGCACATCTCTGACCAGCACCCATTAACCAGGAGAGAAGAACTAACTGGTATCTGGCATTCATTAAGGTGCCTGAGATGTTAGAGACTGACCTAAAGCTTCCTCTCTAAAACAATAATGGATACAAATATGAAGATGGTTTTAAGTGGTGAACGGAATCTTAATTTTTCTATAAAATCACTGACTCTAGCTTGTTTTAGTAAAAAAAAAGGTAATAACACAATGTGCAAAATTAGACTTTGTGCACATTTCATTTTTCATGAACAATGTCTCTAGTAAGGTCACTGTGGGTAGGTCCATTTTGTAAAAGAGGGACTGACTGGGATGAGTGGTGAACTTCACAACTTAGGATTCATGAAAGTCTAAAATAAAGTGAATATAAGCAAGAAAATAAAATAAAACTGAGAATATGAACATGATGTCCTTGAGTTAACTGCAGTGACACAGGAGGTTTACATTAGGAATGTGTGATTAGGTAGAGGCATACATATGGAATAATACTGGTTGTATATTTTATACTGAAAAAAAATAAAATAATGTGCAAAGTGGAGATTTCTTCTACTGTAACATGAGTCAAAATGTGGAAGATTACCAAACCTGTGTGTGACTGCCACCTAGTGGTTACCCAAAGACACCACACCAACACAACTGTGTGTGTTCAACTCCTGATCATTTAATGGAGCAAAAGTTGATTAAAGTTATGGAAATAACGACAATAATAATAATACTAATAATAATAATAAAACTCTGATTTGTTGTAGACACTGAATACGTCGTTTTAGGCAAAGTGGACAATAACCCAGACTCAATTTAAAATGTTGGCAAATTTGCTCTCAAAAAGTTATTATAAAAGTGAAATAATGCGTAAAACACAGCTTAATAACAACCAATTCTTCTCTTATCAAACAGCAGATGATTCAATTTAAAATTAATATTCTATCAGTTGTTTTCTCGCGCTGCAATCTCGAAACAACGCACTGACGTTAGCTAGCTGCTGCTGCCATTTTGACAGCGACCGACCTGAACTAAGTGATGATTTGTCGTTGATTACAAACATTTTGGAGGCTTTGGTTTATGCCGAATGGAAGAACGGGTCCTAGTGCTTTAGGAAAAGTCGACAGCTTAGTTTTAATAGTGACCATTTTGGCAGAAGAGTGAAGACAAATTTAAAATGGGAGTTTGGTTAACGCGGTTCTGACGCGGTGTCGACAACAGGAGGGATCCCGGGTTCCAGGCCTACGATGACGGCCGATAAAGTGTCTACAGTCGCCAGTGAGAACCAGTGAGACTCACCTTTAAGTAATATTTGTCCGTGGGCGTCACTTTGGAGTCCAGATAATCCTCGTACTCTTTAAACTGGGCAGTGGAGTCCGTGAACCGAGCGGTGGCGCTGCTGAGCTCCATCATCTCCCTGTGTGTGTGTGTGTGTGTGTGTGGTGGAGACACGCTGCCAAGGCAACAAGAACACAACACAAGATATTTAACTGACACTGATCATTAAGTAACGATGTTTTACTATATTAAATATAATATACATCAATGAAATACCTAAATATATTAAGACAATAGGAATATTTAATATTTTATATATATATATATATATATATATATATATCTTTAGAAAATAATTATGAAAATTAAAGGGTTCAAGGGTAAAAGCCCCATAGTTAAAATATACAAAGTATAAAAAACCCAGAGTCAAGATATACTTGTTATGAAAGCTACTTGTTAGTTAAACTATATAGTATGAATGCCCCAGTTGAAAAGTACATAGTATAAAAGCTATAGAGTTCAACTATATATAGTATAAAAACGTCAGTTATGATTCACATGGTATAAAAGCTTAAAATAAACAATATACAGTAAAAAAAAATCCTAACATTACTAGGTTAATACCTGTCTCACTCTGAAACAGGTGGGTTCTTAAAATGGTCTGTCCCTTTAAGAAGGTACCTTTTTATATATAGTTTGATTAAGAACACACCCCTTCAACAGGAAGTGAGACAGATCAACGTTACATGTGTATCCTTGATATGATTGGTCCTTTGAGAGATGATTGGTTGAGGGGCGGGACTGATGGAGAGAGGAGCGTGAGCACAGAGCGCGACAACTATTGAAGGTAGCGTGTTAGTGACGTAGCTACGGAAGTAAGCCATATATTAAGATTTATGTCACTAAAGTAGCCTGACTCACTTTGTAAAAAGTCTGTTGTTTGACCATTTAGTCATTTTCTTTAAGCTGTTATTAGCTTCCCTGACAGTCGAGTACTAACAGAGCTAATAGTTATCGGAAATAAACCAGATATTAAGATATACGTCGCCCGACTCACTGGGTAAAAAGTCTGTTGTGTGACTGTTTAGTGTTTTGTTTCTCTTTGAGCTGTTATTAGCTTCCCTGACAGTCGAGCGCTAACGTAGCTATCAGCTATCGGAAGAAAGCTAGATATGAAGATTTGTGTGTGAAGTCCACTGAGTCATTCGTAAAAAGTTTGTCAAGGTTTTTTTGTGGGTTATTTTGAGTGTTTAAGGAGCAGTTTGTTAGCATCACTGCTAGTGTGGTGCTAATTGTGTGTGTACAGACCCAGAGGTCGTACAGGGTGTCACCACACAGCGAACCATGTGACCAGGAAAAGACGACTGCACCTCATGACCATCAGGACTGATTCTTCATTGTCTGAGGACATGGTGACAATGGGGACAACCGTGTTTGGGCAAAGTAAGGAGACGGCATCGAACCACGTTTCTTGGGTGAGTAACCTGCACCAGTACCACACACCCACACGTGGCATTAAAGCTGTGCAACGGGGGTCTAACTGTGACGGTTTTTGTGTTTTACTTACTTAAGTTGTCTTACTAAGATAAGATAAGCTAAGATAATCCCTTATTTGTCCCACTACAAGGTAATTTGCTGTCACAGGAACAAAGAGGACAGTCAACAAACTGACATCATTTTATAATAATGAGTAAACATGCAATAAAAGCCTGAGGAACTATAAATTAAAAATAGTATAACTTTTTCTAAATTATTATTATTTTATTATTATTATTATTATTATTAATTTATTATTAATTAATTTAGAAAAAGTATAACCAGTGTGAACAGAAGAGTCAAAGCAGAAAAGTTTGTCACACACTGTATAATTAATATCTAACATTCTTCTTAAATCAAGTTGACACCGTCAGGTTTTCTCTTGTTGTGTTGCATTGATCCAAACATGTTTGTGCCCATGTTTAAAGAAATGTGTGTGTCTCTTTTTCATATAGTAAATCATAGAACTGAGCTCATTTGAATTAGGAGGAACTAAACCCTGTGTGTGACATGTCCTCTGTATTAGACTGCTTTACATTCAGGATGTTTAGTCTGAAAAAAATTATTTTGGGCTTTAATGTGGACTGATGTATGAGACGACACAGTAATCCTTATTTAGAACCTTTACTGTCTGTAAAATACAAAATAAAACACGCAGGGGGAACGTTCTCGTCTCCAGTTACAGAAATGCTGTTACTCTTGGCTGTCATCGCCATCTTTTACTGTCATTTTGTTTAATTTACTCGTTCAGCGTGACCTTTAATGGCTCTGCCGTGACGTCCAGGGAGAGTGAGCTCACGGAGTACAAAGATATTGTTGTGCCGGCGCTCGGCTCCTGTGAGGCGGCCACGTAACCGTAAAGCCAACGTGAGCGGGAGCACGAGGAAGAGGAGGCAGGCGCCAAAGAGGTAATGTAGGTTGGCTGGCGAGGGAACTCTGCTCCTTTGTTTGGAACTTTAAATAAACTGTCACGCAAAGCTTAGACACGTTCGTTTCTCTTACCTAGAAATAAAGACCCACTTTATTATTTATCAGCAATATGAATAATAAACACAAAACTTCTCCTCTTCCCTTTCCTCTCCTCTGATTCATTTAAATTATACAATAAAATCATACTGTCAAAGTCCTATTAGTTTTTTTGTGTAGTCAATTTGATTAAATTACACTTTTACACTCTACTTCTTCCTGTTCTGTCTTTCATAGTTACACGTTCTTTGTGTCAATACCTTGAGAAAGTTATTATTAATTAATCACTAATCATATGACTTCATATTAATAATTTTCTCATCAGCTCCAAAAACGTCAGTAAAACTATTTGCTGATATATTTATTTGTGATACTCATATCACTTGAAACCTTTTCTTCATACACAAGTTTTTATTTTCTTAGAAATTCTAGTACAAAATATACTTTTACCCTTCGGGAGAAGTATGAAGACATAAAATGATGACAGTACAGATCATTTCAAAATAAAGGCATCATCACAATGTCGGTCAACTGATGAGTTAATAAATACAGTCCGAGTGATTTTGTTTTTGTTCATATGCTACATGCTCCTGTTTAGTATTGTTGTTTTAACCTCTGTTTTAACCTTGTCGGGCATTTTAGTTATTGTAGATGCTTTCCCCTGTATTTATGGCTTTGTGTATTTGTATATGTATATTTATGTATGTGTGTATATCTATCTCAGGACCTTATGCGGCCTCCCTGTGAACAGGGACCGGGCGAAATGGCTCCATGTTGTGTGCATTTTCTGCATCACAGTTTGTGTTCACTACAGAAAACCTGCCATTGTTTCACACAGCTGCTTCTGCACATCTGATGCATGTAAGTCTTATTTTACTAGTGAGAAGGATAAATATGTACAATACTGATACTGCGTCTTTTTTGGCTAGCTAACCATAGCTAGATCAACTAAACAATACTCAAAATATAACAGTAGATACTTAATACACTGATTGATGTGCATTGGAAAATATGCTTTTGAGTGTAACTTAGTATGGCTGTTCACAATCATTTCAGACTTACGCTTTAATGTTTTTAAAGATGAAGAAGATGAGGAACAAACTCTTAGTCTTGATTCTGAGTCTGTAATCTCTGACACTGAGGAACCTATGTTCCAGGGGATCAAACTGGGAGTTGTGGGTTTGTCCTTGAATCCAGCTCTCCTACATGAAGAAGGCACCTTTGATGAAATGGAAGACGAGTCTTCATCTTTGACTGAGGATTATTTTATGTTATCAAAGGAGTGGATATGCTATAAAAGATTAGATCAAAGAAAAACCCAGCCCTGCATGAAATAACACAGGAAATGAACACAGGTCATTTTTGACCCATGTTGAGCCAAAATGGCCGACTTCCTGTTGCGTCAGTATACTCGTGAATACCAAATTTAGTGACGATCAGTTAATCATATGATATTGCTGACTTCAGGGGGCGCTGTTTAGCCATTTTGCAACAACTATTTACAAATTCTCCAGAATACTTTCATTTTCATCAGGCCGGACACGCCCCCAAAGTGTGGTGAGTTTTTGTGTATTTTCAAGACGTAAAAAATGCGACAAATTTTCCTGAATTATCCAACGAAGAGCAAAAGGGCCCTGATAAAAGGTGTACAGATGATTATACTTCTTGAAATCCAAAGGTTGAAACACAGGTTGTGAAATAGACTGAATTGATTTTCCGGTTTGGACTCTGTCGGTCTTTCAGCATTCTGTCTTTCCTCGTAAGTCGGGTTCCTGGTCTTTCCCCGGCTGTTTGCCATCCGATACACCTTCAGCTCGAACCTTCCCTAAAACACAGGCCCCGCTCTCTCTCTGCGTCTTTATCCCTGTGATGATGGGGGGGTGTACGCTCCTCTTGGAATGCCACGGGGTCGTGACTCCAGATTTTTGCAAGGGACAGCCGGTCTCCAAAATGATGGTTTTGACGGACAGTTCTCTCCTTGATCCCCCCCAGCTGTCCAGGAGGAGGAGGAGGAGGAGGAGGAGGAGGAGGAGGAGGAGGAGGAGGAGGAGGAGGGGGATGTCTCTGGGGAACAAGTCCTCGTTTTCATGTTGATTGTCACAAATCCGCTGTTAACGAAGGGACAGTTGGTCCGTGTGAGACGTGTTTGAAGAGCTTCTCAAGCCAGGTTTGAGACAGAGTTAAATTTATCACATCATTTATCTTTCAACCAGCAGGAAGAACATTTACTATATCAGATCGGGGAGAGTCGTTTTTTGCCTCCCTTCAAATAAAGGTTAGGGACATGGACCAATAGAGAGCCATTCAGTTTTGGAGCTGATCTGAAGAAATTGATTAAATCCAGGAATTATAGAATCACTTTCTTTGACATTGGGAGATTTTCCTAGTTCTATATTAGCCGATAGTTGATATAATGAGCAAAATAAAGCTGTGATGCTAAGTTTTCTTCTGCTACATTGCCATTTATTTGTTCCACCTATTTATTTTTTCATCTCAAGGAATTGTGGAAATGTTATATATTGTGAGGAATAAACCCTGAAAGACTCAACCCTGTTCTCCCATCATGACCCACTTTTAAACAAAAGAAGAAACGTGTGGGACATTTCCATTCAAGACAGCAGAACAGCACAGAACCATTTCAAATAAGTGTCACTTAGAAAACGTAGACACTCGTGCATTTCATCGGGCACAACGTACACAACTCATAACACAAAACAGCACAGGGCATCATCGACTAAAGAGGAACGAAAACACAACAGTGATCAAAGCTGGATCAAAGTAAAGCTCTGTACTCGAACCTGACAACCCTTTTTGTTACCCGGAATGTTGTGAATATGATAAATGACCATCGTCAGTTCTTTGGGTGACGTCCAAGTGTTTTAGGTCAAACGTCCCTGAACCTTACATCCCACAAACTGAGCAGAGCTTTGTGACGGCTACCCAAACCGGTACTTGGGCCAGTATTTGACTTGCGTCCGTCTCTGAGCTGCTCCTGCGTGGACGTTCGCCTTCGCCACCACAGCTTTGGGTGGAGCCGGTGGCGGCGGCGGGGATTTCCTCCTCTCTTTGCTCCTGTCTGTGATGGTGAAGCCTCGCTCGGCCTTGTCGTGCAGGTCGACCCTCGGTAAGAAGTGGGTGGAGACGTGCTGGGATTTGACCCGTGGACTCGAGCCCATTTTAGCTTTGCCTCTCTTGTTGAGGGCCACAAACCAGTCGCGACCCGTCCTGTGGTTCCGGTGGATCACCGAGGCGTACGTGTTGTAGCTGTTCTCCTGGAAACGTTCCCTGAACTTACAGTCGTCTGTGAAGCCTTCCTACAAAAGAGGGGAAACATAAACACATTGACAGGTGTGTCTCTGGTGAGATGGGGATACAAACACAGAACTGGTCTTAGATCAGTCCTGAGACAATTTGTAATTTATCAAAAACGAGCTGTGTATACAATGTATGGTTGAATTGAATCTCCGGTGAACTCAACCAGTTGCTTCCTAACCAGAACAACGGCGAGGCAACATAACCCCCTCTGATTGTGATCTGCTCCAGAATAACTGAGCTCTGGGGCGGGGGGGGGGGGGGTTTCAAAGTCGTCTAAATAACTTCCCTTATCACAGAGATGCTCTGACTGACAGCAGCAGAGTCTCCTTTGTACTCGTCAAAGCTCATTACAGGGCTGTATTAACTTCATCTGCAAAGGGTGACACACACAAACACACACACACACACACACACACACACACACACACACACACGCAGGCTGTTGATGGCTTTGATCGTCACATCACAGTTTTGTCCAGTAGATGATTTTGTTGTGTCAGTGGTTTATGGCTCTCCCTAATAACACAGAGCACGTCAACGTTTATGTGAAAAACGTTTAGGGTGACAGGAATCGAACACTCGGTACGTGGCGATGCCTGATTAACGGCAGGTGACCTATCGGGTGCCTCTTAGAGTGAAGCTGAACTGTAGATCAGTTAAAAAGACTCAGAAGTTAATAAAAAAACAGAGTTTTTCTCCAATATTCAGCAGGAAACTTTGAAAATATGAGGAATTCTGAACAGAGTTACGTGAATTTGTTACAGCAGCTGCTCTTCAGATTCAGGAAGCCGAGGATCATGGGTAATATCCAGCGTTTAGTTGTGTTTCATTTCAGAGCTCAACACATCTGATAGACTAAGTTTTTATGAAAATGAAATGAAAGAGTAGAAGCAGTCGATGCAGCGTGGAGCAGAGGCTGCTGTCACACGGGGGGGGGGCACACTGTGATGAATTCTACTAATGGGGATAACGGCGCATGCTTTTTGGACAGTTCCTCCTCAGAGGTATGTCGTGATGCTGCTGTGATGACAGTTGAGGAATAAGTGATAAATGAGGTTTCAAACCCTGAATTGCTCTCACGTCCCTGTTTGGACTTTTCTCCATCGTGGAAAGAAGGAGAATTTTCAAACGGGTCCTTTATGATCCTATAACCTCTCTGCCATTACCAGAAAGTTCTGATTCTGAAGAGCTGACAGTGATTATTTAGATTTAGATTATTTAGCATACTTATTCTAATGTCCCGGTTTTACTGCCTAAAAATATCTGCAGTGGGAAACTCTGCCATGTACCCAGGGATGCCTGTCCCCCCCCCAGCTGCAGCACAGCCTCCTCGTGTAACCTCCTGCCATTCTGAAACAAAACAAACTGTTCTGCTTTGCTACAGAGTGCAGCATAGCAGAAAATGAAGCCATTACAGCGTTTGGTAAACATGCCAGTCACCGGAGAGAGCGCGTCCGCAGCCGCCGCAGGAAAGTACAAACGTCTTCAGTTATTCAAAGTGACCAACTGTTCCCTCTGGGCTGTTGTCTTTAGAGATGATTGGAACTCCGGAGTCTCTGCCACGGATGGATTGACGTGATTTAACAGAACGCTGCGTTTGAGCAACGCACCAGCTCTGGTACCAGTCAGAGAGTTACACATTTCTAAACAAGTCCACCGGAGCATACAACAACGTACTCACACACGCAAACACACACACACACACAAGCATGCATACCGGGAAGAAGATTTGGGCCCTGCTGTGTTTCATAGGATTTAATGGCTGCAGATTCCAGAGATCTTATTGTTGAAATCATATCATGCTTGTACAGCTGTTTAACCTGGCTCCTGCCCTGCTGGATCGGTCACACTCTTTTTAAAGGGACCTTTCCCATGATCCCCGGGTTGAGCCGCTGGATGGGGGGGCAGAGGTGGAAAGTTTCTGATGACCGGCTCTTCTTTTTCACCCGCTCCTTCTCAAATAATGGTTCTCTCCATCACTGTGTCCTTCTGTTGGACTCTCATCTGATGAGCATAAACTTTAGGGACTTGTTTCGTAGTAATGGAACTTAACATTCTATATAAAACTTTTCCTATAAACGTAAACTTATCCTCTGGGTGCCGTGAACATCTGCTCTAAACTTCATGACGCTCCATCAGGTATTTGTTGAGATATGCTTCTCAAATCCAGAACCAGAATTAGTGCCCCATGGTAATGTTCCTCAGCCAATCAGTGACGTTACAGTCTCTGTACACGAGCACTGAAAATTTTGAATTATTCTCTTCAGACGTTGGTAAGATGAAGCGTTCACCAGTCACAGTGACCTCCACATTCTAATCAGCTGACCTTTGAGTCCGAGTGAATGTTGGCACCAAATTTGAAGAAATTCCCTCAACACGCGTCATGTGATCTGATCACAAACCGACATGATACCCGACCAGAGCGTGGAGCTGAGAGACGTCTCTGTCTCTGTCCTTAACGTCGTCCACCTGTCACTCAGTGCATGTGACCCCGTGACCCCTCAAAAGATTATGTTTGGGATGTCTTGCTGAGAAGGTCGTGCAGAGCAGAGAGGATCAGACTCTTCAGCCAGTAAACTGCCACCGAGGAAACATCTAAATATGATGGACGGTGCAACAGGATAAGCTTCAGGATGTCACCTGACACCCGGCCCGAGCTCAGGCCTCTCTGTGGAACTCCAGGTTCTACATCCGCCCCAAAGCAGCAAGGCAGCGAGGCAGCAGCGTGAAGCAGGAGCCACAGATCGGAGGTTTTATTAGACAAATGAAAATATCTCAAAAGGTCAAAATAAACTCTGACTGCAGAGATCCAGTCTCTCACAGTGAAACTCTACTGCACAGAACCTATGAGCCTAGAGAGTTTCATATGACACAGTTTTGTTTGTCCTATAATCTCGACTCAAGGACGACGTGAGGTTTTTACTGAGGATTTGTTTGATTTGATAACAGTGCCAAAGTCCACCAAGTCCCAGTGTTCACATTTTAATTCATTAGATCCAGATTTGTATTTGGTTTCACACAATTTAATGGGTCCTTCCCTGACCCATACTCCATCCTCTGTGGTAATCTGTCCATTGTCTAATCCTGTTGATTTACAGCAGGCAGGGAAACACATGAACAAAACCTCCTTGGTGGAGCTAATAACAGCATCGACCTGAGTGTGTTGATTGACTTTGTGACACAGATACACAAAGTGGAAACGTAAGGACTGGACGTGGAGAGCGGGACTTTTGTTTTTGAGGTTTTGACAGTGGACCAGGAAACGAGGGCAGATGAGACACGACTTACAGATGATAAAATTCCAGCAGAACGAAAAGGATCAGGTTTTCTCCTATTCTCCAGCCCCACGTTGTCTCAGTTCATGTGTGAGTCCAGTTACTGATGTTCTCTGACCCTCAGAAAGTTTGCAGTTTTCCTCTTTGCTCATATAAGCTGCAGAGACGACTGAGTGTGTTCCTGCTGCCGGTCACAGACGAGTCACAGACGAGTCACAGACTGTCCAACCAGGACGCCTGAGAGTTAGCTGGGATGAAAGTGGCCACATGGCTCCCTGCTGATATGGTTTCATGAAACAATACGTGGAGCTGAGGGGGAATTCATCACTGTGGCTGAGCGTTAACAGCATCAGCAGCTCAGTGACTCTCCAGCTCTCTGGGAGTGTTTACTCCACATATTGATTTTCACTTTGGGGGCTCACTCCTCCACTCCACTATACTATCAGCACTCCCAGATAGGACTTAATCTGCTTTCCCCATTAGCACATGCTAATAGGAAGCTGCCTCCATCTACTCGCCTGCCAAGGCGGCCACAGATGACTCGACAGTGGCCAGACTGCTTACAGCAGCAGGACCGAGCTGCCGGAGGGAGATTTGGGTTTACTGTTTGTTTGGGGGGGGGGGGGATTTAAAAATCTTCAGAACTGAGGCTAAAGATTAGAGCAGCATGCCCCATGACACGCTGATGTCCAATGGGAGAATTCTGGACAGATGCAGAGCTGCAGAAATGAATAAATAAAACAAATATAGCTGCACTGGACATGGTTTTGATGGCGGAACAAACCAGTTCCATGGGTCCAGATGATCCAGATGAAGGTGACCTGCTGTGGAGAGCTGCTGTCTGAAGAAAGAAGTAAGTAAACAAAGCTGCTGACAGACCTGAACTCAAGTCTGGACATCTAGATTGACATTTTCTGGAGGGGCTGGATCTGGGAATGCATATAATCGAGCATTTGTTCAAGTCAGTTGTTCCTGACATTGTCTGGAAACTTGTCCTGCCGGCCCCCCGGTGAAATATCCAGAAACTGTCAGAGTAAGCCGATGTGAGAAGACGGCACGAGGATGTCTGGGAAGTTCACAGCCAGTAGGTTGAGATGTTGACGATGTTTCCACGGCATCATTCATGCATCATGTCCAGCGTCCTGCTGCTGCTCTACCCTCACCTGGATGCTCCAGACATTCTCCTGCTGCTCTACCCACTCACCAGAGTTAAGTAGAGCAACAACAGACGTTCAGGGTGAGGAGTGGGAATAAAGAGAGGAAACATTCTTCATGTTCAAAGTCTGTGAATCTTCAAACTAACTTTAACAAAGCTGGTTTTTAAGGTAGATTTTGAGTTAATTTTTAACAGCGAAATATCACAGGAGCCTTTGCAGCTGCACAACTGGACGACATCTCAACTAAAAGTCTCTTGAACACAACGTGCAGTCGTCGTGCACAGTCAGCGGAACGAGCCGTGTGTGCCGGGCAGCAGGTGACACACAGAAGCAGTGTGGGTGAAGTGAGTGGGACACTTACGGTGGCGTGGAGCCGTCCTCTCTTGTTCATGGCCAGGAATCTGTTACTGAAGACCCCTTTGATGCCGATGACCCCCTGAGACACCGCAAAGAGCTCCAGGACACCTGCAGGGACAAACAACACGCTCCGGTGACCGGGGGGGTTCACAGGGTATTTTTACCGCACTCGTCATTTTCTGTTTCTCGATTGGGACGTGACCTGAACCGCGGTGATCATCAGGACACATCAAAAGAGCAATGAGGAAGTTATCTTTAGAGCAGACAGACTAAATTTAATAAACCCAAAAATGTAGCAAATTAAAGTTTTAAAAGTTTTCAAATGAACTGATGCCACAGTAATGAAAACATG
This sequence comes from Platichthys flesus, assembly GCF_949316205.1. Taxonomy (NCBI): domain Eukaryota; kingdom Metazoa; phylum Chordata; class Actinopteri; order Pleuronectiformes; family Pleuronectidae; genus Platichthys; species Platichthys flesus. The sequence continues at coordinate 2,299,611 of NC_084947.1, forward strand.
TACAGAGACACTTTCTGTAGCCATCTTGTTTGAGATAAAAACATTAATGATTGTGGGACAGTGTGTGCACACAGATGTTTCTATGTAAGGACAGGCTGTTGATGAAGTGTGGAACTCTACCCTGCTCGTATGAGACAGCAGCAGGAGCTCAGAGATACGGGATCATGGTCTGAAAGTCGACAGGTTGAACCACAGACACTGGGTGAAAGTTCAGAAACACACTTGACTTACTCCCTAACTCAACATATTTAAGAAAGTTGAAAAGAAAATCCTGAATTTGCTCCATTAACTTTGATCTGCCCCAAACTATAATGGCTTCTTTCTTTCTTCTTTCCCGCCGCTTCACAAAATGTCAGGGAAATCAGATCAGTGGTTTTTCAGTTTTCCTGGTGGCAGAAAGACTATACACCAAAAAAACCACAACCTCCTTCTCGTAGGTTACCACAAAACCAGTCCACTGAACACAAAACTGATGGACGACTTCTTTGGGTTATTGAACACAACTAAATACAATAAAATAACTTGAATGTCACTGATATGAGTACAAACGTCCACCAAGACCCCTTACGTTCAATCAAGCTGCACCAAATTACACACACTCTTAGATATAAAGATCCCCTGAATAAACCCTATCTCAAAATATTAAAGAAATAATTATTTGATCCGCCCTCCTCCTTGAACCACGTGTCATGGTTGCTCCACCTTTATCTGTCACAACAAACCCAAAATACACCATAAAAACACTTGAAATTCAACAGGTTGTATATTTATCTAAGTGCAAACGGGGGGCGGGGGGGATAGAATTGTTTTCCTAGATTACAGTTCTAAGTGAACCGTGTGTCCACGACTCTCTGAGACGAGCTGACGCAGGGCGACAGTAAAACAATCTGCATGTTACGGATCCAGGACGCCTGCTGGTCTCGGTGCTGTCATGCAGGACTCTGAGGCCCACGTGGCCGACGCGATGAAATCTGTGTAACCTGACAACTCTTCTGAGGGGAACCATGAAATGGAGGCACAAGTGCACTTCCACAGGGCGATGAGGGATCTGACTGTGCAGCAGGAACTGAGTTTTGATTTGTGGCTCTGGTGTCTTGTCCCCCGACGGCACAGGATGAGATTCACGTGCAGGCCCGAAGTCGTAACTTGTATTTAACTAGTTTGTGTTTGAAATTATGCATAAAGATGTTTTTCATAAATGTTTTTATACCTTTTATAACTAGAAGATGCTCTATAAACAGATCCATGCTGAAAAGTCTTCATTCCTATTCACCCAACTGAGTTTGTTATGAAGTTTAGTGACGGTGTCTTGTTGTTTTAACTTAGAAATACAGATAAATAATTCAATTTAAATTCCTGTAAAGTCTTTGATAGTCATCTACCTCCTTTTAAAACATTTATACTCAAATATCTCTTTCTTATCCACAAGTTTTGTTTGCATTTCCTCAATTTTACTACAAGGCACAAGCTGATCAATCATATAACACATTCATTCCTATAGAAATATGTATTGTGCATATTTGTGATGTCATCATAATCCTCTAAGGACCGGACCCTGGAGAAATGCATCAAATTAATGAAGGGCACTATTCACACTGTACAATAACTCAAACATCACATTTATGTTGCATCAAGGGAAAAGTTATTTCCACCGATTCTTATTCTTTAACTGTTTTGTCTATTTAAATTAAACAAAGCTTAAATAATTGAAGTTGCACAGAAAACAAGAACTAGTTTCAACATATTCTGTAATCATGATGATGGGGGGGGGGGGGTTAAGTGTTGTGATGTCAATCGGTCTGATTGGAAATCCAACACATCCTGGTCCAGTGTCCCAGCTGCTGCACCTGTTACCTCCACAAATAGTCTACCTGCAAACCTCCAGGGACCGGGACGAGGCCGCTCACCCGCACGACGCTGCGCACGTACCTCACAGGGTCGAGCCCAAGTTTGGCCGCGCGCTCCTCGAACTCCTCGTGCGTAAATCATCAATGTTTAAACTTCAATTTTAAAAGACGGACAGGGCTGCAGGAGGGAATCAATGAGAGACACAATGTGATCCGGTGCGTCCTCTCCACGGGACGCACCGGATCCATGCGTGTGGCTCAGCAGCCGTGCAGGGCGCGCAGTGGCTGCACCGAGAGACCCGGGGAACGGAACGACTTACTCAGCTGGTTGGGCGCATGGCTGCCGTTGACTCTGCCGTCCGGATGAATCTGCAGATGGAAGCCGATGCCCACCCGGCAGTAGAGCCTGCACGTCCTGCGTCCCGAGCGGATCCCCTCCTCCAGAAGTTGGCTCTCCAGGGAGACGCGCTCCTCTCCGGCGGCGGCGCAAACCAAGTGAGCGAAGGTCAAGAGGTAGAGAGGAACATTCATTCTTCCACAGAGGACACGCTCGCTAGGCCACTTCACGCATGTTGGTGTCGCTCGTCCCGAGGTCCGGTCTCCAGAAACCGTGCGCACACACGCGCACACCCTCACGCGTGCAGTGTGTGGGCATTACCCCGGCTGCAGGAGCTGGAGCAGTTCTGCTGGCACGGGGATATTTATAACGCCAATGATCTCACTACTCGATGCATGCCTGAGCTCTGCAGGACGCGCTTTCATCCAGATTCTGTCGCCGAGATGCCACTCCTGCACAGCATCGAACCGCGCGCGCGGGGCGTGAAGCGAGCGCCACTCACACCGCGCACTGTCCAAGGACTCGTCCGCGCCAGGACGCACTGCGCGCGGCATTTTACGCACAAGGAGACATCGCTCTCACAGATCAAGGACTCGAAACATTACCGCGCATTGAAGGAGGGACTCGACGTGTCCCTCATGTTCTCACTGGGGAGTTGAAGCTGAACAACGAGGAGTTAAACGCAGGAGGAGTTCAGGGAGCTCAGATCCTCAGGTGCTGCAGCTGCACAGTTTAAAGTGTGGATCACACTCCGCTGTATTTATAGGCTTTAGTCCACCTTATCATCTGATACGTGCACAGGCTCACTACACAAGCGGTCTGCCAAGCTCGTGCATGTGGACATGTAGTGGCTGTGGAGACGATTGATCAGACTGTGGATCGTTTTATCAGAAATAATTAGGAACCAGCTTTTTTATGTGGGTTGAAATACTTTGATTTATCTATTATGAGTCCCTCCTCTCACTGGATGTATTATATCCTCTCATGAACATTTACATTATTTCATTATTCCAGCAACAGTTGTGTGATCTGTGAAAGTGTTGTTCTTCAGCTAAAACAACCAGTAACACTAATTACAAGAGACTTTACTGACTGTACTTGAGAGAAGAAGTGAAGAAGTCATCTGAATCTTTCATGTAGTTATAAGGTCACAGGTTTGATTCCTTCCTGTGAGCCTTTGAGGAACATTCAGGCAGAAAACGTACAAATCTTATCAATGAGAATCTGATCCGTTTCATCATTTCATACATTAAAAAAAACACAACTTACAGAAAAACACAATTGATTTGCTGAGAAAATAAAACATCTAAAAAACGTAATGGCCACAGTTCTCGATGTATTGATGAAAGAGTTCTTTGTGGTTTATAGATTTATTATTTTACAGTTCATTGGATAAACAAATGAGTTTTCCTGTGAATGCCAATAATTCACTGCTGCTATTATACAAAAAAAGAAAACGAGTCAGCTTCATCTGTCAATCACAACGTTTCACCACGTTGTTATAGAGTTTACAAAAACAAACCAAATTTACCAGAAACACTTGAACAGAATTATCTCAAATGGAAGAAACCGTCTTTAAAGAAAGAAAAACTTGATGTGAACTTGGATTTTAGTTGTAGTTTGGTCCATGTCCCATACTAACATGGAGGAGGTGGAGTTTATGACCTTTAAACTGCGTTTATCCACGTGATGCAGTTTTCTTTGAATGTTGGTCACTGCAGCACATGTTCAGCATTAAGTTAATAAATGTTCTATCTCCACGTGTTTTCATGGTAATCCCTGCCCTCATTGTTTTCAGGGGCCCAGCTATGTTTGAATTTGATTAGCCGGTGCCCGGCGGTGGATTAGGGCCGGCGCAGGGGCCTAATTGTCTCTGGCACACAGAGCAGGGGCCGAGCCCACATTACCTTCTATGTAAACAGCGGGCCAGTGTTTAGTCCCACTGTTCTAATGGCCAGTCATTCCAGTGAGGCCATTCCAGTAACAGTGAGGTAATCCTCCGCACTCGTATAAACACGGATGATCCTGATTGATTCTCCCGCCCGATTGATCCCAGCTCTTAGCAGCTTTTTAGTCTAAGCAAACGGCAGACAGCGGGTTCTGCCGCGGCCCTGAAATGTCTGAGCCCGGAGACGGTGATCAATCTGAGGGTCGAGGGCCCTTTGAGGGAGCGTCTGACCGGCCAAGGTCTCAATCACCAGCAGGATGACTCCACTGCTCTGGTGTCCGGTGGAGCTCAGCGAGTCGGCATTGTCATCATTGCTCGAGAAGTCGTTTGCCCTGTGTGTTTGATACAAGGACTCTAACATCTAAAGTTAAATTATATTGCAGGTTTTCAGTTTCCTAAAGACGAGGGTTCTTCATTTCTAAATAACAAGTGGGAAGTTTCAGGTTCAAACTTGTAGTATCTGTCAGCTGTCAGATGTCTCCCTGTTATAACGTTGCTTGATAACGGTTGTTAGTTGATAGTTTCCGGTCGTGGGACTCGAGGGCCGTATCCTTGAGTCCAAGGAGAGTTGACTGGTCTCAGCTGGACCAATCCCCTCTCCCTGGTTCACCTGGATCTGCTCACTGATGGAGCAGATCACTGGAAGATTTTTTAGCCTGTCCCTTGTGTCTCCATGTGGAGGGGACACTCCCAATGAAGGACACTTCATATCAGAGTGTAGGGACAAGGGAGTAGAGGCCTCTAGTGGACACAGAACTGAGTTGATTCTACTTGATTCCTTAGAGGCTAAAGGAAGCTGAAGAACAGAGAATCCTGCTGCTCTACAGTCCAGTGTGAGGTTAACTTATATTATATGACCATGACCATATTTGCTCCTAAACCTTATCGGTAAAATAAACGTTTCCACATGGAAATTATATATTTTGTCAACTGATATTTGGACTTGTCATGTCGTCCATCTTTATTTACTGTCAAGGGTTAACACCAGTCTACATTTAGTCTGAGTTTCCATTGAGATTAGAAGTTTCTATCCTCAAACATCTCCTGAACCGTGGTGGATATAACTGAGTTAAAACATTGTTCATTGGCTGCTTCTTCAGACTCATCTCTGACTCTGTGCAGGCTCCTCAGTCTCATACCTGCACCGATGAATGAATTAGCGTCCTCGTTGCTTGTCCTGCGTTTGTGAGTCAGAACTAATGAGCTGTGTCTCAGATCGTTGTTTATTCACGTCCGTGGGACTCGAGCAGTTCGGTGAGTGTGTACGTTTTCTTCAACCACTCGATATTTTACGAGGCGTTTCAGCGTAGACTTTGTCCACGAGCTTCAGTCGGGACCAAAGCTGTCGGCCAAGTTTCCCTTCACGTCTGTCAGGCCTGTGTGTGATCGACAGTGTTTATATTCATGCTGTGTTCAGGAACGAGGACGAGTTGTCATGTTCCTCTACAGAAACACACACAACTGCCAGCTGACTCTGAGTCCGTGGAGCGTGATGTCAAAAGTGTCATTGTGGGTCATCGCCACCGCAGCCTCCCGACGTGTGGTCTGCACCGTCCCACATGCTGTCCACCATGCTGTTCACACTCCACTGAGGGTCTCTGAGACACAACAGACCCCCCCCCCCCCCCCCCCCCCCCCCACCCCCCAGAACTTTCCTTCTTTCAAAGCTCAAGGTCCAATGACAGCTCTGTGAAACGACAAGACGCATCCTGGGAGAAAGAGGGGGGGGGGGGGGGGGGGGGAATTAGCCGGAGAGAGACGCTGCTGCTTGTTTGTTGTTGTTGTTGTTGTTGTTCTTTCAGCTCAGCGTCTCTTGGCCGAGCTACAAAGCAACACCTGTTCACCGGTAACACACAGACCCCCTGAAGAGGGAGTGTGTGTCTGTGTGTGTGTGTGTGTGTGCTAATATGCATCAGGGAACCTGAAAGAAAACCGTTATGACCGCAAATCATGATTGTTTCTTTTGCCACCGTGACTTCACCTCGGCCAAGGAGCTTCTGTTTTCACCCCAATCCATTTGCAAGATTATGGAACATCACCGAGTGTATTTTCTACAAACCTCTGGACAGATGTTGGTCCGAGAAGAACCAACATTACATTTTGGTGAAGGTTCTGATGGGGGGGGCAGATCCAGGATTTAATTTCACTGTCTTTAACAAGACGTTTTTGGCATTTTCATTTTCCCCGGGGAATTGATGGTTTGGAGAAATTTGATGCAGCTTTATTTCTATTGATGGTGCTGTTGGGCCTTGGCTGTGTTTTATTCTCTTCCGGGTGCTTTTGTAGTTATTATGGGATGGTTTCAAAGTCCTTGTCAGACAGATGTTGGCCGAATCGGCTTCAGACCCTCTTCGGTCGCTCTCACACACCTCACACACACCGATGCTTGGATTTTCAATAAGCCCAGACGAGCTCCACGCTGCAGCTGAGTGTGCTGGTGTTTCTCTTCTTCGTTAATTTGTCTTAATTAACCAGAGTGAATCTTCCCTGTGTAACGTGAGCTGTGTGAACCACGAGAGGTCTGAGCTCCAGGTGATGGATCCGAGGGCTGAACCAGTCGTTCTCAGTGAAACCAGCCGCTGGCCGTCGCAGCAGATGAAGAACAGATGCAGCCACAGAGAGAGAGAGTTCAGGTGTGAGACTCTTTCCTTCAGGTCCGGAGCTCCTGACGCTGTGGGTTCCAGATTCCGGGCGATGACACGTCTCCCGCTGGGTCCTGATTGGAGGTCTTCAGCTCCCGGTGCAAACAGCTCAGAGCAGCTGATCCTGGACCTGGAGCCGAGCCAGCGCACAGGGACGAGGCCAGAGCTCGTCCTCACTCGCTGGTTGTGTTGGTTCTGCTGGAATTTGACTTTGTGACATTAGCGGGAGGAGAATATCTGAAATACTTGAAATCCCATTCTCTGCTGCCGGTTAAATATAAATGTGACGCCGTCTGACGGTTTACATTTTTTAATCAGAAATGTTTTTCAATTCAAAACCAATAACAATGTCAGACTTTTGACAGGTTGTGAAATTTAATAAGAAGCCACAGAAATGAACAGATATTATTTACCTTAGTGTGATTGTGGCCCAGATGAAGCCAGAGAATTATTTACAATCTAAAATATCACTGATATGAAGCATTGACCCTTTCATCTTTTTGACAGATTGACATTGAAATCAGTTATATTTACTTTTAGTTTTCCAAATTCTTTCCTGATTGTGATGGGAAAAGTTTCTCTGTTCTCTGACTGGGACGGTTTTATATCTTTGATTTCCTGAGGCAACAGTAGATTTAACCCCATTACATTAATTTCAGGTCAAACCATCTTGTCTTTGAACCAGCAGATCTCAGAACTGCTCTCTGTGTGAACATCAACGCTCCATCCTGTGATGTTGAGCAGATTGAACTGCAGATTTGATCTTACACTTGTTTCCTGGAACCTTTACAAGGGGTCCGTCTCTTTGTTCTGCTCTTAATGGTTCATCCACTTTTTTCCTCTGCAGAAAATCTTTTGAAGATATTTACATATATCAGTCTTTCTTCCTTGAAGTGGCCTCTGGGCGGCCGCTGGTTGAACACAGAAGATAAATCTGCTCTGGTTCTTCTCACAGGAAACAGTCGGACTGATCTTCACTCATCCGTTATCCACCTCTGCATCCGGCCCTGGCTCGGCCACCATACGTCTTCATCTGGACCTTTCATGGTTCCTGAGCTCAGGTTTGAACTGAGGATATAAGTCTTACACAAAAGTAAACACATGTCCAACACAAGCATACGTCTTCATGCAGCCTTTGATTTTCCCCTTTGTCCCGATGAAGCCCTGATTTCTATAAAGAAAATGATCTTTTTGTTGTTGTTGTATAACTTTTCAGAAACTGGAGACACAGGAGTTTAGATGCTCAGCTCAAATAAGTCTTAATGGTTTCAATGGTGCAAGAATTTGAATAAACTCTAAGGTGATTTGTTGACATTTTCAAACAGACCTTGGGGAATGAAAATGCATTTTTTAGTTTTTTCCCTTTATGAAGTACATTTTTGCACAATTAAAGTAGTAGTAGATAACACTGGCCTGACATTAGCAACATCCTAAAGTTTATTCATGGCTGCTGCATTTAACAAACTAACTGACAGTAGGTTTCAGGAACAGAGTATGTAGACCTACAGGGAGAGTTAATGATCACAGATTGAATATTTAAAAAGTATAAAGTTAATTCTGACGCGTGGCAGTTGGAATTCAGTAGCTCTTCATTAGCTTTATGAATGAGTTACTTAAGTAACTGAGCTTCACACTCGATCCAGCACGGCTCCTGTCTTTCTAGAGAGGAGATGTAATCAAATCAGAATTCAAATGACATCTCAGCAGTGTCATAGAGATCAAGTCCCTCCAGACTTACTATGTGTTTCCTCTGAGGCCTGTGAGGAGATGTGTGTGTGTGTGTGTGGGTGGGTGTGCGTGTGTGTGGTGGACGGCTGTTGGTTGTAAATAAGTAAGAGTACCCTCTGCTGTTTTAGCGGTACCCTGCATGACAGTCCAGCTCTCCACCCGAGCCCGGAGAGAGGGCCGGGCTCTGCGGTCGTTACCACGGCTGATACAAGCTGGACTGAGTTCGCTGACACGAGGCCTCAGAGAAAAGTGAACGCCGAGGCTGTTATGGAGATGCACTTCAAACGTGGAGAGGGGGGCAGAGCGGTGGAATGTGTAACAAAGTAATTTGAGCGCGGTCGGAGTCTTCGGCTCCTGCTGCGAGAAACACGGACACTACATCATGGACGTCAACCAGCAGCCGACCTGCTGGAAGTACAGACCAGTTCAGGACTGAGACAGTGGGGAAAGGTTTTCTTATCAAAAAACAGCTTGAAGCACAATATTGTAGTTTAAGTACAAAGTGAGAAATGTTGAATATTCTAATTTTAGTGGCTTTAATGAACTTTTTAGATTCTGTGCAAACACTTGAGCTGAATTTTTAACTTTTACATTTTCCTTCTGTATATATGTGATATAAATATATATTTATTTAAATGTAACGCCTTTCATTGGTATAAACATTGTGTATAACCTAAATAACTTATTATATGTATTAATAACTTATAACTTCACAAAATTATCCAAACATTTGTGGCTGAAAAGTTTCATGACATATTTAAACTTTACACTGAGACTGACACGTACTTTTCTTCAGTGTTGATTGATGTAGAAATATCTACAATCACTATATGTCTTTATTTAAATTTGTATTATTTTATTAATTGGTCTTTAATCTATATATTTATCATGAAAACACACAGATTAAATGATTCAGAGTTTAACATCGTTGTCTCAGATCGTGCTCATGTTCAACTCAACAGATTCTGCATTTGGTGTTATTAAATATTTAAGGTCACAATAATTAATTTGAAAATACATTTGAGAAAATATATATATATATATATATATATTTAGATTTAATTATAATCTTGCGCAAGTTACAAAAAGGGAAACAAATAATTCCATAATCTGTTTGTGTTATCGCCTATTCATTGTCATTACACTCAATTTCCTTTATTAGTTTAATTTATAAACTTTATAAATAAATTACTAAAGCATGAGATAGACATTGAGACAGCAATGTGTGTATGTATTTATCCATAAGTATATATATTTGCAAACGTACATGTGTATGTATTATCCATATACATGTGTATGTTGAGTGGTTTTCGGATCACGTGCCTCTAATTTCTTTTCACTGATTTGTTCCTCTTCAGAGTTTGAGTCAGAGAAACAGGTGCAACCTTCATATCTGAGCTCCAGAGGCTTGGGCTTCAGCACGATGTGAGGAATCCCGAGTCGTGCCCCGGGTCCAGGTAGCGTCCCGCAGAGACACCCGCTCAGCGGCATGTGGGATCGTCTCCGAGTGGACGTGATGTGTAAATTTGTCCCTGTCAGCGGAGCCGCAGATTGAGTGCATTGTGGGTCAGAAATAGTGCAAATGCACCGGGGAGCTGAGCTGTTTGTGTATATTTAGACCTTTCAAAAAAAAAATAAGGATGTGACAGCGATATCGTAATCAGACGGCAGCAGGAGGAGCCGGCCTTGTGTCAACCAAGATGACGACTTAAAAACAGATTGTGATGTGTGCGAGCCGGCAGCGGGCCAAGACCCTGTCGCTGCGGGAAGTGGATACCTCGGATCTGAACTTCTTCTGTCACAGCCTCGTTAGCTCGGTGAGCTGAGGGCCCCTCGGTGCAGTAGAGGGCCCCTCGGTGCAGCTGAGGGCCCCTCTGTGCAGCTGAGGGCCCCTTGGTGCAGCTGAGGGCCCCTCTGTGCGGGGCCTCCTGCACCGAGCAGATGCTGCAAGGGACGAGGTTTGTGGCTCCAGTTATTAAGAACCTGCTTCAAAGGTTTAATATGTGACAACTCTTCATTCAAATGTTTAAAAACACATTTTGTTTACTTGTTTACAAACATTATCCCAAATGTCTCCAACAATGTTCGAACCCTGAGGAACCCACACTTTAATCAAAGTAACAGGACGATTCACTTTGGAGTCCATCATATCTGCTTCACCGGCGACTTTGCCCGTCTCTTCTTTGACTTGACAAACTTTGAGTTCGTATTGTTCACTATTATTCGCCGTTTGCTACGTAACGTGATTAAAACTTCAAGAAATTATGTCACGAACATGATTTTGTGCCTGAGTCATGTCAGGGGAGACAAACCACAACTCCCATGATCCCTCACTGCTTCTGGAGCTCGGTCTTTTGTTATTGTTTTGATTGAGAGACCCCCTAGTGGCTAACAATGATCTTTTTTGCCAAAAACTACCCCTGTGCTGCCCTCTAGTGGATGTATTGCTTCACATCCTTACCAGAGTGAGTATGAAGTGGGCAGTGATCTCATGTTGTATGTACATGACTCATACTGCCACTAGGGGGCGATCCAGATGATTTGGCCTCACTTTGTGGAGCTGTCATGTCGTTGAACTTTATTTACACTTTACGGTCACAGACAAATGTCCCTGCTTCTTCCTGTACCAAAGAAGACTCTTCGTCCGTCTCGGGTTTCTTTACCTGCTCGCTCACTTCGCTGCTCGCTGCACAAAAACAGGCGTCAGCTAAAAGCCCGACATGTGAAAATGTAGCGTGACTGGAAGTGCCGGCTTAGCAGAGATATAAACTGTCCCACGCCGGCTCGGTGCTGAGTGATGCGGTGACAAATGTGTCGGGGGGCGAGTTGTGGCACAAAAGGGACGATGACACAAGCAGCAAAGCATGAGGGCACTGAATATCACCAGAGTGTGTGCGTGTGTGTGTGTGTTTGTGTGTGTGTGTGCGTGTGTGTTGTCGCTCCTCGATCACATGCCTCCCTGTTTGGATTGACCTGTTTGGATTGCTGACATGTGTGGTGTGTGTGTTTGTGTGTGTGTGTTGTTGATGTGAGATGAGATGTAACGTGCACCGGTGCTGCCGTTATTCATGGTGTAAGCATCTCGGTGCTGACTCCACCTCCACCTCCACCTCCACCTCTTTACGTGTGGTGTTATCTGCTGCTCACATATGTCACCCCCGTCCCACCGGGATTCAACCGTGATCTGATTTCTCTGTCGTGTGACACAGAGCAGACGAGTGAGACTTATCCTCGGTGGTGTTTAGTTTGAAAGATAGTTTTTGCACATTTGTTGACATTCAGGTTTTAAAGTGCGAGGATCTGCTGGTCCCAGTATAAAACACACATCACAGGAAGCACCAGTTGGTTCATGTCTTAACTATTTCACTCTCGTTCCTCTGAGAGCACATCTTTCCATTCTGTAAGCTTTAAATACTACAATACCCATGATCCTGAGCTGATATGGGAGTAGGGGGGGGGGGGCCTCTCTCAGCTTGGGCCCCCAGGTGATTGCCTGTTGTAACGCCCCTGTTCCAGAAGAGTTATTCATCAGTTATTACGAGAATACGTCTGGTTTGTATTATTTCAATCAATATTAATATTTGTAAATTGAACAGATTGAACCCGTGACCTTTGACCTTACTCTTGTTTTTGTTCCATATCGATGATATGGAAAAATATAAATATAACTTTATTACTTAAAAGAAATATAAATATAACAACTTGTTAATAAATACTTTTTTATTTCAGTGTTGAAAGAGTTTAAACTTATTATCATAATTACTATAATTAGACGCACAATTATTTTTAGAAGATTGTATTAAAATATAAATTTGATATTTTTGATTAATTTTATTCACTACTGTATTTTTTTAACACACAGCCCATTGTTCCTTCTTGTCTTGTAGTTCCCCCTTGACCACTTGATGGCGCTGTTGAATCACTTTTCCTCTGTACAGATTCTCCACCGGCTTCAACCGATTGAGTTTTATCGTGTAATTGTGTCTTTATGAGTAAATAAATAGAATCGAGCTTCAGACCTCAGGGAAATATTTATAATCTTTGTTGTTCAAAGAAAATAAATAAGAAACATGTCTGTTTTTATATTTTAAATCTATAATAGATAAAAGTGATATTTATATTTTACATATTTATAAAAGTGTTTGTACAGTTTCAGAAATCTCGTTTCCTTCTACACAGGTTTATGGAAACTGGAATTTAGAGCTTTTCTCGCATGATTTCTTTAAAGTGTCTGTTTGTGTTCTGGATTTAACATAAAACCTTTTATTTGATCTGTTGTTCTACAAATAAAGATAGATAATCAAACACATTCATAAGACACGAATGGAAAATCTATAAGTGTCTTATTATCTCTTTGTTTAATCCACAGTTATTTCTGTATTTTCTTCTTCTTCAGTTCTTCCTCAACACAAAAAGCTAATTAAAGATCAATTTCTAGTCTTATTTATTTATATTTTCCAAGGAACAGTGGACAGTATTATTTATTTTATAAGGTGAAGGATTAAACTCCATTTAATATAAAAGTCTATATATAATATATACATAAATATTATATATATTCATATTTTATATTATATATTTTCTGTAAACGAAGCAACATCTCAAGGAAAGACGTCATCCGTGTGGACAGTCCACATTTATCACCTACCAGTAAAATATGTAATTAAAAAAAGGTAATAACAACAATTTATGCTAATCCGCTTGATAATATATATATATATATATATAATAAATCACCATTTCTACATTTATATCTAATTGTAAATTAATTACCAAACAATGTATGTACTTGTATACAATTTTTTTATTTGTGTTAATTTTCTTAAGACTGAATATTGGCAGTATTTGATTTATAGTTTTACATAAAAATAATCAAAAACTAGAATTGGGTGTAAATCCTTATATGGTTTGACTTTATGCACATGCAGTATTTCAGCCTGATAAATTGTTGTGTTAAACTTATTTCATTAATGCATTTATAAGAATATATTAATAAACAGAACAATGACACTGATTATGAACCATCAATTTCCAGGTTTGAACAGAAAGATCCACGAAAGCCAGCGTTGAAAATAAAGCTATTTTATTGTCAATGCATTCAACATGATTAGATAAACTATCAAGTAGTAAATTTCCGCAAAAGGAAGAAACACTGAAACTATTCCCCACTGACACAAAATATTACACTTTGTATTTCAAATAAAACCAATTATTTACATTGTAATGTATAGACTTCATCTTAAATCAATATCATTTCATATTACATGCACTCTGAAATATAGTCTGACATAATATCCCCCAATTTGTGTCCATATTTATCGTAGACATGGAAAAACTTGCGGCGCTGTAAACCAGGACGTGTGACTACACTTGTATTTCTTCTCTATGTTTGCGTTTATATGATATAAAATACAACTTACTGTACATTTACACATATTTAAATCTTTCCCTTATTCTCAAACTTTTAAGTGCTTCATAAATAGATAAATTCTTGAAGTCAAAACGCAATTGCATACACCCAAAAACATGACACATCGTACAGGGGAGAAGAAGTAAAGGAATCAGAGGAGTAAAGTCCAAAGTGAAAACGAGTGCAAGCGGTCGTTTGTACTCTAATGTGGCCGATCTCCCTTTGCAGTGCTTAAATCCAGTCTCTGTCCCTCACGTGTTCGAGTCTCGCCCGTGCTTTAAGAGTCAGTTGTGGGAGGTCATGTGACGTGACAGGTGATGGCGCTCCCGGAAGGACTCGTTGCAAATCGGGCACTTGAGTTTCTCCTCGCGCCGCCGCTTGACAAGAGGCTCCATGGCGAACTCCTTTTTGTGGTGGGACCTCATGTGGTAAACCAAGTCCGAGGTCATGCGGAAGGAGGCGTTGCACTTGGCGCACCAGTTCTGCGCCGGCAGGCAGAGGGAGGTGAAGGAGGGCGGCAGGAGGGTGAGCGCCGAGGGCATTTGAATCTGGATAGGTCCGGAGCTCTTGGGCCAGAAGGCGGTGGTGTACACAAACGGGTTCTGCTTGGCCATGCCGCCCGGCACAGGGCAGTTGGCGCCCAGCTCTGCCCCCTGCAGCTTAGCAGCCAGGTGGTCAGCCTGGTAGAGTCTGGAGGAGGAGATGGTGTCGCCCACCGCTGGGTGGCAGTCCAGCAGCTTGGGCGGCATCACCAGTGGTGAGATCTGGGAGAAGGAGGAACGCGATGGCTGACTGAAGGCGCTCTTCCTCTCGCCACCGCTGCCCCCTCCCTGCTGGCTGACGGAGGTGAAGGCGCTGCCCATGGGCGAGGTCTGGGCCGGCTGGGTCTCCGACAGCACCTGCCGGATGTTGAGGTGCTTCTCCGACGGGTTGCTGCTGGGACGACCGCCATCTTTGTTTTCAGAGTTGGAGGTCTGGAGGTTTTTGCTGCCGCTGTGATGTTTGGCGTTCTTCTTGACCTCGGTGAAGGCGCTGCGTTTGACCTCCCCGCTTCCTGTGGAGCCCGGCGGGGAGAAGGGCCTGCGGTTATCCTCCAGGCCGTACACGCCTCGGTAGTTCTGTGCAGACGTCGCAAGCTCGTCTTTAGATTTGGTCTGTGTAAGGCTGGGCGCTCGGCACTCCTCGATTTCCGAGAACTTTCTCTTCCCCGAGCTCTCGCTGCAGATCTCGGCCTCCTTGTCGCTCGGAGGGCTGGTCCGGTTGTTCTCTAGATCCCTGGCCAGGTTGTGAAAGTCTGTGGAGGGTTTGCTGCTGTCCTGGGGGCTGCCGAAGCCCTCAGAGCGACCCAGCTTGGGGCTGGACCTGGTCGGGGTTGTGTTGGGTCGCTCGGCGCTCCTCTCCTTGCTCGGCTCCTCGTCGGCGCCTGTGATGCTCTGCAGTCTCTTAGTGCAGCGGAACCGGAGATGGGCCAGGAAGGGAAACTCAAACTGGAAGCGTTGGCTGCAGTCCGGACACGAGTAGTGGGACGAACCTTGAGAAGAAGACGAGAGATGGAATTTAGCTCTCAAGAAAAGAGACTCTGGAAACCACCCTGCTTCAATGTGCTGTCTTATACCAGAGCAAGAATTATCTCTTTTGTAATTCAGAGGTTATCACGGAGCATTTGTCCTTGGTGCATCATTATATTTAAATATGCTTAAAACCTAATGATGAATTCCAGAGCAAATGCATTTCCAGAGAAGCTTCACGGCTCCAATTTATGTGTCTGTGGAGTCAAATGAACCCATAAAGAAAATGATGATGTTAGGGAGCCGTGATGGGCTCCAGCGAGGACGGGATGTGAACCCGCTCACCTTTGCTCTTGGCCGGCGCTCTGCTGGAGCTGAGCAGCAGCAGGTCGATGAGGTCCTTGCCGTACCACACCAGCAGCTCCTCGTCCTTCTCGATCCGGCGGAGGGAGCGGTAGAAGAGCTGGCCGTTCTTCACGTAGGCCTCCAGGTTCTGCTCCTCCTTGTCCCGGGCCGACTGGACCAGCCGCAGCCACATCAGGCCCTCGGAGGTGCTGTTGGCCGCTGAGGTGTCCACCTGCACCACACGGGTCAAATTCAACGTTAACTCATGTTCCTACACATCTTCTACCTCAACATTCTATTATTTTATAGATGAAATCATTAAAATTACAACTAAATCTATTTATAATCTCATCCAGACCAAACATTATCAACAATATGTTTAGCAGATTCTGCATTTTAAAATTATGATATTCATGTGAATTGCTGCATTTGGGAGTGAATTAGATTTTTTAGAATTTAAAAATGCTACTTTAAACTACACATTATTATGATATTGCTGCTCTGTGCATGGGGATATTTTTAAATTTGGCTCATTCCTTTGGTTTGTATCATTGTAGTCACAGAAAGAAAAGCTTAAATATTGATAAATCGATGCTTTAAATTGTGTTTTACAACGAATTTCAAGGACACTGAGGTTTTGACTGTGGAGGAAACACGAGGGGACGGATCGTCGGAGCCACTCACCCTGAAGATGTAAGGTGCTGTGCGCTTGTCGGTGGACTTCAGCGCGATGAAGGCGATGCTGTCGTACAGCGACGTGTGGCTCAGCACGCAAGGCCCGAAGATGGCGTTCTCCGGGATGTCGCACGTCGTGAAGACGCTGGTGAAGATGTCGGTGAGACACTGCTGCACCGCTTTGGCGTCGCCGTCCCACACCAACTTCTGAGAGCTGGACTCCTCCATGACACCCTGCAAGAGACACGTCATCATGAGAAACCGACACCAACAGCGAACCAGCTTCAAATCATCACTTTCCAGTTTCCTCCCAGTCTCTTATGCCCTAACATTGTTTATTAATATCAGAAGAATGAATGCGAGGTGTGTTTCCTGGTGGTTCGCTGGTGTCTGTGTCTCAGCTGATAAATAAATCTCTTCCTGGACAGATTGACTGAAGCAGCTGTCAGGGGCGTCGTTAGGGAAACGCTTTCTCTTTCTCTCTTTTTTTTTTGGCCAGGCTTTCTAATTAATTCAAACCCCATAATAAGTTCATGGCGGCTTCACCTTCAGCATATTGATGATACGGTTTCCCAATGTGGTCAATTACCAAGCAAAATAAAAAATTAATAAGATCAAAGCCCAGCAGAGATAATATTATAATTGTTATTATTTTATTTTACAAAGGCCTTTAAAAATGTAAATAAAAAGACAAACTTGTATTTTTGATTAAGAGTGAATTTACCTGTTTTTATTAAGGTGGTAATATTAATACTATAGTTGTCGTGTTTGGCTTAAATAAAAAAATTGTAAAATGTTATAATAATCCTAAAATTATTTCTCCCTGGTCCTTTAAAATAAATACTGAATAATATGTTTAAATCTGTCCCATGTATTTAATAAGAATGTGATATTGTGACGGATTTGTTGTGTCGCGTTTATTTGTAGAAACTTGTATAGAATGGAGACGAGTCTCCCGCTGAGGTTCGTGCGTGTCCAATGGACGGAGCGTGTCCAATGGTTTCAAGTGGACCGTCAAAGTCACTGGTTCCCAGTCAGCCCTCTTTCCTCTCCCCTCCACAAGCGGCAGCGTATGTCGCCTTATTACCATAATCCACACTTTCCCCCGTGAGACTGATTAAAGCGGCACGACCGCGTAATCACTTCTTCTCTAACCTCGGACTGCGCGTAATTCACGCACCCGGCTGCGGCCGCGCTCCTCCCGCATCCTCCCGCCGCTTGTGCGTGAAACCCGCACCGGACACACGCACATGTTCCGCGGTAAATCACCGCAGAGTGAAAGAAATAACTAGCATTTTAAATTATGATAATCGTGGCGTTCAAGGCCGCACGAACATATGGTGCAACCGCGATAAACAAGGATTTCCCAGAGTGGTAAATCCTAAATTGTTGAATTAATCCAGGATACGTTATGAAATATTTGCGATTAAACAATAAATCATGACTCTTTGCTTCTGCTTTTTGGGGCTTGAAGTAAATTTTGGCCACAGTGCGATTAATTTAGACGTTTAATTTCCCTGATAAGAGTTTAATACGTGTGATAAATCCCTGGAATCCACCGAAATAACTGAATCCATCAACACAGCGTGGGATAAAAATAAAGGTAACTAAGGATTTAACAAAATTAAATCAATAAATCCACAGTTGGACTAAAAGTTTAGAGAAATCAGGCTTTTTACGATTTTCACCAAGAGGCTCATATTCAGAAATGAAGAGTTTTATATTGTCAACTGCACTCGCTCATTATAAAGATGAGTACACAGGGAATTGAACCATCAACTCTCTCTCACTAATATCGGTTGTTAATTTGAGACTGTTTACGCATAGAACGCGAGATTCTCCTCTTTCAGCTTCCACTGCTGATTTGTACTTTTATTTGTTTAATTAAAAAAACTTCATATCAAATTAAACAATCTAGAATATCTATGATTCTTTTTGTTTTACTCCTGCTTATTTGAAGCGTTTTGATATTTTCCTCACAGGCTCCATCAGCAGCAGTGATATTCTGTGTGGATCATTTTGCGCACGGTGCAGTGGAGAGCGTTTCCACCGCGGCTCTGCGCGCACACATTGAGTTCCCGCGGCACCGAACAGAACCTCCTCTGTGAGAGAGAGTCCGTGCACGAGGGAGAGACACGCACCGAATATCCCGGGAACGATGATAAGAAGGAAAAGAGCTAAAGCGCGGAATGTTTGCACATCCATAAACTGCAGGGGAGCCACAGCAGCAGCCACCCTCCAATTCAACCCCACTGCGGGTGGGGTGGGGGGTGAGCAGAGATGGGGGGGTGAGGGGGTCGGGGTGTGGGGGGTTCGGGGGTGATGGGGTGGGTGGTGGTGGGGGGGGGGGGGGGGGTTTAACCCATCTGCTAAAGCTGTGCCGTGCCGTGCCAGGCTGAAAACTGTCCTAAATCAGCGCTGCTCTGGCTGAACTGCGGGTTGTCGTCGGCGGTGCTGGAACATCTGCGTTGGGGTGTTTGTGCGGGATGTGCAGGAGGGGGGGGGGGGGGGGGGACATGTTCCGCGTAAAGACCCACAACCCTCAGCCCGTCCCTGGAACTCTCCAGACCCACACAGCAGCTCTGCGTCTCGCGCACCTACCTTTCAATTCCGTCGATGAACAATAATCCACAAATGAACCGGGCGCGATGCTGCGAATCCAAACCCGGCTGCGGTCCTCGGTCCCGGAGACACGCAACAACCCGCAGGAAAAAAAGAAGAAGCCCCGAGAACGAGCGGCGGGATGCGGCTGGTGGAGGAGGCTGCTGGAGGAGGTGGTGATGGAGATGTTGGTGCGCTCCCGGTCTGCTCCGTGCTGTCAGAACATTCCCCCCCTCGGTGGAAGTGGCAGTGCTGCCGCTGCAGAGACTCGCCGACACTGGCAGGGAGAGCGCGGGGTAGAGAGAGCTCCGGGGGCACGGGGAGGCAGAGAGAGAGAGAGGGAGGCGTGCAGATGGGGCCCGGCGCTCTGGCTGACTGGCACACCGACACACACTTTTTGTTTGCGGCACATAATCTACCCAATGAGGCGTGTCACTCTGCGTCTCCTCCCTTTAACTCTTCACTGGCCGACTGTCATTTGATGCGATTTATGGACGTGCGCGAGGGATAAAGACCCCCCCCACCACCACCCAGACCCACCCCCTTCACACACACACACACACACACACACACACATTATTATTGTAATTCTAATCACAATTGTTGGTGGTTGTATTGTAGTAAAGTGGCTTTTAAGGAGTTGATGTTGGAATGACGCTAGAGTATAGTTTCAGGTGAATGATGACAAAACAGCATCCTCACCATTATTATTATTGTTATTATCACTATTATGATTGTTATTATTATTATTATAATTATAATTATTATTATTATTATTATTATTATTATTATTATTATTATTATTATTATTATTGTGGGTTATTATCTTGTCTCACATCCCAAAAGTGATCCATGCCACTTTTACGCACTTTTACGCACAAGTCTTAACTTACACGCACTCTAATAAAAATGACCCTTTGAGGATTGAACCTACAACCAGGGTACTTTTTTCCGGACTCGAACACCAAGGCAGGCAGCACCGGAGCCACCGGGAGCCGCCTCCAGCCCCCCGCCGTGCCAGAGTCACCGCGGAGCTGCTGCTCTGTACTGTGTCCAGGCTCATTTAGGGGGCGCCAGTGTATAATGTGCTTCACATGAATGGAGGATATTCTGATGGAGAGGAAAAGGAGAGCAACTGATACAACATCTATTTAAACTGTGTTGTTTAAGTAATAAATACAAACATGGGAGATAATTCCAATTGTTTTAAATGTAAAAATTAAGAATCAATGATACTATCCTGTCCCTGATGTGTGAGAGTGTTATATTCTGTTTGAACAAATCAACTGTGAGGAAAAAACAAACACAGAATATAAATTAGGTCCAAACAATAATTATCAATTATTTTATTCGACTAAACACCAGGCATCAATGTGAAGGTTCATGTGAATCTACTCTCTGTTTCCAGTGACGTGAATTCAAAATAAAACAATACAAATAAAATTCTGTTATTTCAGAATCACAGAAGATAATTTGTAGTTTCACCGGAGTAACCGTATTTCATTCTGATGTGAGAATCCAAAGTAATGCAGGTTCAGGCAGGTCAAAGGTCACGTTGAGTACAGGGATACAGTCACTTGCTCATAGGCCCTTCAGAAGGGGCAGAAGGAAAAGAAAAGAAAAGGTTGTGGGTTAAACCGCTGATTATATTTTATTCATCACAGTGTCCGTGAGATGAAGCGATGGAATCTGAGCTGAAGCTCGTCTGAAACTGGACGAACATTTTTTGGTGAAGGAATAAATTCACACTCACGTTACAAATCCAGGAAATGATGAGAACTGCTGCTTTCCTGTCGCACACTTTCTTCTTCTGGGTTTTTAATGTGGCGTTTCCTGAGATATTGAAATAATAAAAACATGTTGTGTGCACAATTAATGTAATTTCAAGTAAAGTATTATAAAATAAAAGAGGCACAAGCCCCAAAGGAAAACATACAATTAAAACACTACTATAAAATTGAGATTTGCCTGTTTTCCTTTACTCAACATTGAGAGGACTTTTGGAGCTTGATTCTTCCAGAAATACATATTTATTATTCAACGTGACAGATGAAAAACCTCACAACAGAAAAGGCAGTTAAGATAAATAAATGTTAAGGATTTTAATAGTATTAATAAATCCAATGAGATCCGCTTTTACATTCTTTTAGATTCTGTGATCGAGTTTAGTTTCCTCACTGAAATCTGGAGAAACAAGAGAAGCAAACAAAGAGACTCGACAATCAGCTCCGGATATTTCTGATGCAAGAAATGTGAGTGAAAACGGAAGGAAACATGTGAGTGTGTGTGTGTGTGTGTGTCAAGTGTTGCTATAGGGTGTGTGTTTATGATTTATCAGAAGGACAGTGTGTCTGTGTATCATCTATATAATGTGAATATATTATTGTTTCCTCCCTTCAGCTCCACTTGTACACTATTCCAGCTGTGTTGTCATTAATATCATATTTCATTATTATGAAGCAGAATCTTTCCAGATAAAGATAAAATATGATATAAAGATATTTATGTGAATTTTTAGACACAGAGTTAAAGTCCTTACAGGCCAGAGATGTTTGAATGTAGATGTGGGCTTCATCTTAAAAGACGGAGGCTTTATTTTTTAATATTTCATGTTTCAGCAGGATAACATTTAATGAAACACGTTTATGAAACACATGTTAATCCTATGACACAATATACAATTTAGCTGGTTAGCATTAGCATTACCCTCTGATGTTAGCATATCGATGTACGTGATGGAAATCATCCTGAAATGCTTCTGGAGTTGATTCCTCACATCTGCAGCTTTGTATCCTGCAGGTTCCAGATCCTTTACTTTCACATTTATTTGACTGGTTTCAAACTGGTCTGGTGTTGTGTTGTTTTCTCAGGAAACTGCACCTGGAGCCATGTGATGTGTTGGCTGATGTTATTCAGAGAAGGTTAGAAGGTTATTCACTCTTATTCTGTCCTGTTCTCAACATCCTTGATCTCTGCTCTACCTCATTATTACTCTACATTTCCTGGATTACTTTCCCTGCCGCTGGCCTGCTGAAGTGCTGCCAACAATTATGTTAATGTTTGCTTCTCCTACAGCTGCTATCATGACTTTACTACCTAACTACACATGTTCCTGTATCATAACCTCAAGCAAACATACATGAACGTCTTCGTCCTGCAGCAGAGGCACAAAACAATAATAAAAGCTCATTATTATTATTTCATAAGTGATATTCCCTTAACGTGAAAAGGCTGAATTCTAGTATATGTCGGGAGGCAGATAAATATGTCGCATGTAAACCTGTGACTAATGTTTTTCTTCTTCTAATCTGAGTAAAATGTTTAGATGCCTACCCCCCAACCACTGTGGTTTAGGGGGTATAGTGGGTTGTCCACTAACCAGGGGTTTGGCAGTTTAATCCCAAA
The DNA here is from genome assembly GCF_949316205.1 of Platichthys flesus. Classification (NCBI taxonomy): domain Eukaryota; kingdom Metazoa; phylum Chordata; class Actinopteri; order Pleuronectiformes; family Pleuronectidae; genus Platichthys; species Platichthys flesus. Next base: position 2,322,057 of record NC_084947.1, read on the forward strand.
TTGCCCCTGAAGGCTTCTGGCAGTGAGCTATTGACTTGTGTGGTGGTGAAAGTGCTGCACATAGATGCTGTGGGTGAATCTGTGTGAATGAGTGAATGATAATAAGTGTTTTATATAAACAGAACATTTGCCATTACGATACAGCGATGGCCATAATCAGGGTCTTTCTATAACCATAACTTAGCCGTAACAGTAACTGACTTACTTTAAGATGAATTTAGAGAATAACAACTCTTCAATTGACTTATTCTTTCAAATAACCCGACAATAAAAAACATGAGTTGCTGCCGTGTCACTGGAAAACGTCGGACTGTGCAGAACCCGGCAGGAACATCAGAGTTCTTCACCATCACGTCACAACCAGTCGAACCCTTTCCACCGCAGCTCGTATCAGGTCCAATCACCTGCTGGGTGAATAGTGCATGAGGAAACCAGGTGGAAGCTCATGACATCATTAATTCACCGTCATCACGTGACGTCTGGTGGGAACAACCGAGTGCTCATCATAAAAGAAGATATCTGACAGGTTCATATTTTTATCAACAGGTTCACATTTCCTCTCAACTACCCCCCCCCCCCCAAAAAAAATAAACTGAGCAACTTCTGAACCAAACTTTATCTTTAATCTCATCCTTGTAATGATATATGAATCCCCCCCCCACCCCCCCCCCCCCCCCCCACACACACACCCTTTCATTCAGCGTGTCACGGGAGCGACAACAGAAGCTCCTGCAAATGGGTTTCAGCCGACAGACACTGGCTCGTCCTCCTGTCACCGTCTCTCATCAAATATTACACATGTTTTTTACATTTTTTTTACTTGGGATGGAGAAAAACCCAGTGCCGCTCTGGAGACTGGTGCATTGATCTTCACTGGGTAAACACATCACGGGAGAGCTGCAGTGATTCAGCCGGACGGCCTCAGACCTGTTGACAGTTATTGTTTCCAACAAAGCTGTTTAATAAATCTCCATCCACTTTGATACATGCAGTTGAATATGTTTTTGTTTTAATGGTCCCCCCCCCACACACACAGACACACACACACACACACACACACAGACACACACACACATAGAGATAAAATGGAGGGTAGATTTATTCTTTTATGAAACGGCTGAAACACTTTGTGTCAAAGTTTTATGTTAAATCATATCAACAATTCTTTACGTATCATAAAACCCACTTTTACTGAAGTGCCTTTTAGCAAAGCACTAAACCCCAAGTCAGTAAAGTCTGTAGTTGCACCAGCAAGCCTCCACTGCAGAAAAAAAAATATATATATATTTTCTGATATTGATATTTAGAACATAATGTCTTTATTTGAAGTGAAGCTCTTAATATTTGAACAGTATGAAAGAGGTTCATGGAATTAGTTTCAATATTGATGTTTGTCTCTTGCATGCTGTGAGCTGACGATCTGTTTCAGGGTCTGTGCACCTGAAATAATGTGTTGGACATAAAAAGCACATTTAGAGACAAGTGGGAGGTGCAGAGGAAAATATACCAACACACACACGTGGACTGATTCACTGGCCGATGCTCATTTGAGGCTGATAAACCAAATATTAGTTCTTTAATAAAATAACACGTGCAGCTGACGGTCAGAGTTCACTCTTATAGACGATGGTGGACGATGATATTCAGATTAAACCCTGATTAATGTTCTATTAATAAGAAATGGACAGAGATGAAGGTATTGAGTTTATATAGTGAAGCTCTCTGTGGGTTAACACAACACATGAGACATTATTTGGTTCTTTCATGGACATAGAAGAAGGTAAAGTTCTGCATGAGGAGGTTCAAATGTCCAGTGACTGTGATCTTTGTCTCAGGATGTTTCCTTAAGTCATCGTCCCAGCACAGACCAGTAAAGACGTCTGTCCAACCTGTGGACGTGAACAACAATCTGTGCAGAGACAGAGTCCATGCAAAAAAATAAATCTTTTAGTCTGCAAATCTACGTAGGTTCAGATATTTGATCTGCCCCCAGGTCGGCCCTGGTGTCCCCTCATCGTCCACTAGGGACATCATCACTGTGCAGTTGTGAGTCTACTGTGAGTTGAGTTGTGTTTTTAAAACCAGTCCAGACTCAACAGAGAGGATCCAGAACCCTTTGGGACATGGAGCTGCACGGTCTCCAGCACCGAGGCAGGAGTCAGTGTAGACCTTTCAGTCTCCTTCCAATGGAGGGCAGAAGAGGAGAGGGAAGAGACAGGCAGGAGTGAAGAGGAAGTGTGTGTCAGAGTAGTAAAAAAAGACACACACGCACACACACACACTCACATGAGGAGACAATTCCCGTGACAGTGGAAGAGGAATGTGAAAGCTGCTCATGTGAGACTAGGGAGGAAGAACACGCAGCAGCAAAGAGCGGAGATGGTTCCACTCGTTTCACCACGTTTATATAAAGGATCTGAAACGTGCCGTCCTCTCGCACACAGGAAGTGTGTTGTGTTTGTTTTTTGTGTGTTTGGCTCATGTGGAACGAGACGTGATGAAGAGTCTGACTCACAAAAATCCCCAAGAGAAACAGAGGCCATGTTAAAGTACTACCTGCACTGTTAGACTGACGAATGGAAAACAACACAAAATAAGAGACTAAACACTGCAAACAAGTATTGACTGTGTGTGTGTGTCCAGTGCGTGTTGTTGTGCTGGAGCTCTGTTGTGGTCATGAAACCTAAGAACACACCAATGACCCACAACATCCTGGTGATTGATGGTGTTGGATCTTCAGTAGGATCCAGTGCTTCCAGAGAAACACAATTATATGATACAAATATAAATCCCCACAATCCTGTTGTGTTTTGTGTGTGTACTTCCTGTTTTATTTTGTTGATACCTACATTTCCTGTCTTTTCAGTTCCTTGTTTCCTGTCAATTGAGGTGCACACACCTGTTACCTGATGAGTTTCCTGTCACTTCACTTCCCTCCACTTCCTCCCGGTGTTTCCTTTTTGTGTTAATGCCTGATGGTATTTTTGGAAGTCAACTTCCCTTCTGCCTGTTTCTGGTTGGTTTCTTATTTTATCTCAAACTTTGGATCAATTTATTTAGGCTCAAACCTCAAAGTAAATTACTTTAAGTATAGATAAATAGTTTTGTTGTGGTTTCAATGATCCCACTTAGTTCTTATGTAAAGCTTTTAAAACACAATTTGTGCCCCATTAGTGCAGAATACACACAAGATTAATTCCCCACTTTTATCCTTAAATTATTGGGGAAAAAACGCTTTAATCCTCGAGCAGCACGTGAAATGAACTCGTCCTTTAAATCAAATGGACCTGGACCAAAATGAAGCAAAAATGAGAAAAATACAAAAGAGAACAAACGCAGAGGGGAAGTGAAAAGGGACAAAAAATGTGGGAAGGAATGAATTAATAATGAGCCACTTCTATACCGGATCCAGCGATTATACGAATGGGGGAAACGGCCAAAAAATATTCTGTATGGCATATGGCACTTCAGCTGCCATATGTGCCAGTTTTCACAAAAATTGGCAATGACGTTCATGATGGTCAGTAGTAACTGCCAAAAACACAGCGAGGCCCGAACAGAGGGAGAGAGAGAGAACGACAGAGAGAGAGAGAAAGAGAGAGGGGGGGGGCAGTAATGCATCAATAGCTTAGCTGGCTCGCTCGGACTCTCCACAGCTTCTGCTGCTCAAACTACAAAGACTGAGAGAGAGATAGAGAGAGAGATGAAGGGAAGAAAGAAGAAGAGACAAAGAGAAAGTCAAACATTTCCATCTCCTGAACGTGAACAGTGTTCGTCTGCTGTCGCTCTAATGCTCGTCCGCTGTCGCTCTAATGCTCATACGTACTCAGGTGGCACAGAAACACAGATGCTTCCAAACGTCCCTCGGGTTCCTTGAAATGTCTCCGTCTCTTTTCACGTTCAGGAATCATGTTAAAGGATTTTTTTGTGTTATTGTTTGTTTGATAAAATTCTGAATATAAAAGCTCTAAGTGGGCGGGTCCAGATACCTGCCTGAGCCACCAGGGGCAGCAAAGCTACGACTGTCAACGTTTGAACCTAATTATTTCCAGGAAACTGGCTTTTCCTCCACGTGGAGCTGTGAAGATTTGGCAAATGAGTCTAAAACACTTTAAAGTTTAGTTTTGCTGCTTGACAAACAGCTGAAGGAGATTAAGCATCGCTCTTGTTGCTTCATGTTCACCACGTGGTCCACGTGCACCACGTGCAGCAAGAGGCTCCTTGTCAGGACCTAATGTTCAGTGTCAAACACAAAACTCAAACCATGAGTCAACAATTCTAGACAGAAATGGTGATGTTAGCTCAAAAGCTAACAAGGAATGCAGGTTAAAGTCTGAGACTCTTTTTGTATGTTGATCACATTGATGGACAACATAGTGTCGGGGGGGGGGGGGGGGGGCACCTACAACATTCCTCTGGACCACACCTGAGTTCTTTCATATTTAGACAAACACTCTGGACACTGCTCCATTTAGCCCAAGTGGGAAGGAGTAGCCAAAACAGGGGCCAGAGGTTAATATGGACTAAAGCCATTGTTGTACCATATCATTAAAAAAACAAATCTTGGGTTGAGACAAATTAGAGACTGATGTCAACACTTGGTTCGGACACAAAGTTCCAAGTAGCTGAGATGAAATGATAAATCCTCAGTGGCTGCTGTGAGATGATGAAACCTTTTGGCCGATGGACGCTTCTTCTTCCTCGTGGTTTCTCCGTCTCTCTCTCAACTTCCCTTTGAAGATTTCCTGTCATGTGAACTCTGCCTGTTTGTTGCTTTCCAGCTCAACTCCTCAGAGCTGAGAACAACCCGGTGTCTCATCAGAACCTGATTATTTTGGACACGTTTCCCACCTGCAGCATCAAACCTGTCCAGCTGCCCAACGTGACTTCATCTACTACAGGCATCCATCTTCTGATAAGTTGTGATTCTTTTTGCTTCCTGTTGTGTGCACGCTGGAACCAAAGCCCATGGAGGCCGACTCCCCCTTCTGTGGAGTGAGTGATTCCCTAATAAAAACCCAAAGTGACAGAAACTCCCCGTGGACAGACTCGGACAGCGAGTGGGTTTGTGTGTCCCGTAAGGAGCAGCGAGCCGAGGGGCCTCCTCCAAACCAGCGCCACCTCCACCTCCACTTCCTCCTCCACTTCCTCCTCCACTTCCTCCTCCACGTCACCTCCACCTCCACCTCCACTTCCTCCTCCACCGTCACCTCCACCTCCACCTCCACCCCCACCCCGGGCGAGCTGCCAGAGCGGCTCAGGGCTCAGCGCTGCAGCGAGCTGCCACGGCGAGACTCAGCGTTCCAGGTCCCTCTGCCCTCAGGGCGTCCTGCCGCACACAACCCAACACAGGAGACACGCTTTGGGGACTGAGCAGCACGTCTGCCTCTGTCAGGGCGACGTCCTCCAAAAGGCTTCGGATGAAGTGTTTGGCTTTTCTCTGCCCGTCACACATGACCAGGATCAGTTCAACAGAGTGAGCTGTTTGAAAAGTTTGTTCCCGATGATTATCAGATCTGTTAAGAGAGTTTTATTGTTACTTTAAGTGAACAAAAACATGTTTGAGACTTTATAGGATTATATATCTGCTGGTATTTCTTAATATGTGTAATATTGTGTCACAACCTTGTGTCTGTTTGTTTGGATTTAAGTTTTTTAGATTTTTGAAATTTGGTTCAGCTCGATTGACTTGAGGGAGACTGTTGGGTCGGGAAAGGATTTATCAAATACTGCTACTGCTACTTTTCAACAATTTTACAGATTTCACAGTCTATGTGAATCTTGATGAAACAAATCATACATAATAAAAAGGGGTTGGAATATTTTCACAATTTGCTGCAGATCGAAATAAAAATGTGGATTTAGTGAATTGAAATGTGCTTTCATAGGAAATTAGGATTATTTTACTAAAAACCTGTAACTACCACTGATGTGTAGCTGAGAAAGTTAATATGGCCTCTGCTCCCACAGTGTTTATTTAATTTACGTGGACTGTTATTACTTTAGTTCGAGTGTGTGATCTCTGTCTCCCTCCTGGTGGGATCATGAGAATCAGAATTAGGAAACACAACGGGACAAACTAAAACTCCCTTCACCGCATAACGACGCCGTGACACTCGCCCGGTGAGAATAAAGGTTCATGTCCCCAATGTTAATGTTCAACCTCTTTTTGAAAGCAGCTTTGTAAGGGGAGGAGGTGAGGAAGCAGAGAGAGGCAAGGAAAAGAGGAACGTGCAGGATGAAGATGACAGTTGATGTGGAATACCTCGAGGAGGGGCTGTCGACAACACAGCCCCCCCCCCCCCACCCCCTTGAACCCCCCGAACCCATGGTGGCCCAGGAAACAGCAAATCAAAGCCAGGATCAGCAAACACACAACGGGGCCCCGACGGGGAGCGGCAAGCGGACGCCGGCAGTGAGCAGAGCAGTGTGTGTCTGTGTGTGTGTGTGTATGTGTGCAGGGCAGTGTAGCACAGCTGTTGAGTAGAGGGCATCGGATCTGTGTGTAGATGTGTGAGTGTTTGGGGGTGTGTGGCCCCTCTCTGAGTCCCTGCACAGGGAGAGCTCCGGGTTCCACCGGTGCATCAAAGTTTCACCTCAAAGAGACAAAAACACACAGAGACAGAAAGAGAATGAGCAGTGTGTGTGTGGGGGGGGGGGGGGGGTAGAGTGTTGGCTGTCACACTTTAAAAAGACTGAACAAAAACAGAAAAGATAAAAAAACTCAAAAGACGATCGTCCCCAGAACCCGTCCGGGGAGGAATATTCAAAAAGTGCCTGTTTCCTTGAGCTGGGACCAGTTGAGCTGACAGTGATGGGACGGAGAGGGACCTCCACCGTGGAGCTTCACCAGCAGCCAGCGTTACACCACGTGGCTGCAGAGACGTGCAGCTCAGACGCAGCTCGGCTGGAAGCGACACGTTCTCTCGCCACATCGCAGCTTTGGCTTCGGCTCCAACAGGAAACTTCTGCAAAGAATTTATCTGATTCGACTTTTCAGCTGCCAGAAGTCCCCAGAATCCTGAGAATCTGAAAGAGTGGTGTCGTCCATGTGTCCTCAAGAACTAATTGAATCCAGGATAAAGTTTACACTTCATAAGGAAACGCTGATTATTTAACAGCATCAATCCCAACAAATCTACTTTAAAAATAATAGTAATCTTCACGTTGTTTCTTTGTGTTTCCTGCTGCAGCTGTAAAAACTCACTCAAAGTGATGATCCAAGTTTTCTCTGAGTCATTTTATTACGAAGCTTAACCTGCAAATATATCGTGAATCTGACAATAATGTTTTTTATTAACTTTCCCTGGTGTTTTATATTTCACTTTATAACTTTGAATCTTTTCTAAAAACCAGGATCCCTCCTTTTCTTACAGATTGTTTCAGGACCATATGGACGTGAGGGGTGGCATTAATAAAAAGAGAATAAATCCCTCAGGATCTCCAGAGATGCCTCAGATGGAGCTGAGGGGGGGGGGGTTAAGGGGGTGTGTGTGGGGGGGGGACACCATCCCTGGACATGCCGGCAGTCACCAGGGATCCTTTAACTTCTGACCCTGGTCGACATGGATAACCATGTCTGACTATAATCGTTTTGAAGCCCCCCTCTCCTCCACGACATTTAAGCCGAGGGAAGGATCCTGGTCTTAATGAGTGACCCCTGGTTTTAACGAAGCTCTGCCATCGCCCCCGGCACCTTGTTCCCCGGACTTAGTCAGGGATCATGCACCCGGGGTACATCGACCTCATTCCTGTCAGGTCGGGGCTGAGCAGGCGGCGTTGGCCCGTGCACTTTCTACGTGAGGGGGGGAGATTTCACAGCAGATTTAGCTCATAACCAGCATCATCTTCCCCTCTGCTCTCTGGGGAATCCCCCTAATTCCCACTGTGTGATCTCCTTTGTCTGTGTGTTGTTGTGCGTCTGAGGCTGGCACGCACCACCAGTCCCCCCCAGTTGGTCGTCTGTGGTCTCTAGGAAATGAAGCCGGAGAAAGGAACGTGCTAATTAATGACTTTAATTGGTCCCAAACTCTTGGCCTCACGTGGGATAGAGGTTATGCATTTGTTTGGTATCGTAAGAGTTTAACCCGATTGATTATCAGATAAAACAATCACACAGATCAAAGAGGGAGTGAGATTCACACGGGACTCAAATAAAATAAAGCTCCAGTAAAATAGGCTTGAACAGGCACAATGGGCTTCTTAATTCAATGTGCAAATGGAACAATCTGCTGTAATGGCAGCCGGGATGGACGAGTCCCTGGTTGTTTGACTGGGGAGTGTAAAGAGCTGCAGCGGTGCTCAGGTGCTTCAGCTCAAACCGCCTCAGGAAGCTGGAGCGCAAGACTTTTGGACGCAGCGAATGTTTCCCCGCGAAGCCAAGTGTGTGACCGGTGAAATGTTTGGTCTCGGTTCGAGTCTAAGCTTCTAATGGAGCGTCCCTCCCTCCCTCGCTCCCTCCCTCGCTCCCTCCCTCGCTCCCTCCCTCCCTCTCGCACACACCTCCCCACCCCCTTGTACTTGATCTGTGTTTGGTGTTAAGCTAACGTGACTTGAGGCTCGGGCACTGCAGCTCAACGTCCGGCTAAATATTGCTGAGATTGGCCCGGGTTTACTGGTATTGTAAGTGCGCCCATTTAAAGCCGCAGCCCGGGACCACCACACATCCGCAGCCCTCATTACTGTCAGCGCCCTTCAGTATTAGATTAGTGACCCTTTGGAAATTAGACGATGACCAGAGAAGGAGGCCGGAGTGATTGCCAGGAGGGATGTGCAGGGGTATTTGCCCACCATCCATCCAAACCTCTTATGCTTGCTCTGGTAAAACGGACGCCGTGGCCCGGGACTCGTGTCATCCTCAGTGGCCGGTAATCGCATTAAAAGTTCACACAGCGGTGCACAGTGAAGGAGAGTGTGCAGAACCCCCGTGCTCAGAGGGATCCCATGTGAAGGGAGAGCATGCAGCGCTCTGGTGTGCGTTACCGGGACATGGCTCGGGGCTGGGGGGGGGGGGGCTCGTTAGCTGATGGTGCTGGAGATGATCGCAGAGTGATGCTGCCTGCTGAACTGAACATTCATCTGACAGGCCGGGGGGGAACTTTGGAAATAGGTTTCACTTTACTCGTGAATGACTTTTGAACGCGTTTATTGGAAATCTAAATTTGATGCTTTTAGATGGCTCCAAAAGAAAGAAGAAATAAACCTAAAAACAATAAACTAAGTAAAATAATGAGTTAAGGACAATAACATCTCTCTATATTCGGTACACTGTGAACTTTCAGAGTGAACTTGAACCGAATTCCAAAGACAAAACAACAATTTCATGGTTCTGAAGCTGAAATGAAACAAAAGTCTCCTCTGAGAAACAAACGAGTCGATTCCCATCACGCTGCCTCCTCCTGAACCGATGACTTACAGTTCCTCACTGTGTTTTCTGTTTGTTTGCCTTGTTTTCTAGGTTACGAGATTTAACCCTGGTTGAGTCTTCGTGCTCTCGTTCCTCCAAACAATTACAAGAATGGCTGAATTCACGTAAGCGTCATTACTCATGAACACTCTGATCCTTGTAAACTCCCCGACATGTGTTTTCTCTCACTCGGGCTTGGCGAGGAGGGAACGTGCTGAGGTTATTGATTAGGATTCTGAGAAGTGCAGGATCCCAGATTCACTTTCTTCCCAGCGAGTGAATCTTAGCTCATATGAGTAGTGACCGTCCTAATCAACACTGTCAGTTTGTAACAGCAGGGGAATGTGTCTGTCAACGTTTGGCCAATGTTCCACTCCATTCTCTGCTTCTCATTGGAAAAAAAAGAGGCACAAATGGATTCTTCCTTTCAAAGTTTCATATTTTCAGCACATTTATCAATTAGATACATCAACTGCATGACTTAGTGACTCTGGGTTCTGTACCGCAGCCAGGCTAACTTATTTTTAATACATCAGAATGCATATATCAATACTTTTATCAAATGTTAATATGGAAGCACAGAGATGATACTGAAAGTTTTATTTCTGCCTGTGGAGAGGTTCTTTTCAGCAGTAGCAGCTTGAACTTTTGTCAATCTAGCTGATTCGATTTTCTCTGGAAAATCATAAAGCTTCGTCAATCTCAAAATGGTATCTTATCATATCGTATCAGAAACCATCTTGAGAACAATCTTTGACTTTCTCATTTGGTCCATCTCCCATCCACTGAGATGAGATTTCTGACCTATAAAGTCCTGATTTTACTTGACTTTTCTCAATGTGACATGAACAAACGTCCGTGCGACTTGGAAAAAGTTTCAATTTGATAAAAAAAATGCAAACGAATATGTTTCACAAACGTACTGTTAATACAAGACCAGATTTCATGTGAATATATACGTCCTCAATGCAAGAATTTGTATTAAAACTCCTCTGAAGAAACATCAGATCCTCATCCTCATCCTCGTCCTCATCCTCATCCTCATCCTCATCCTCATCCTCATCCTCGTCCTCATCCTCATCCTCATCCTCCACCCTTGTGTTCCAGCTGCTGATATGTTCTGGAAAAGTTGAGCAAGAAAAGGCGTCGCAGTGCGGCTGGGGGGGGGGGGGGGGGGGGGGGGGGGTGATGAGGCACGGTACTGAAAATGGCAGCTGTCAAAAGATGTGACGCTGAGAGGGGAGCTGGCGAGCTTCGACCCCCCACCCCCCCCACCCCACCCACTGCCTCCTTGCGCCGTCGGAGGACTTTGTCACATGTGTTACATACTTGTGGTCGTCAGAGTAAATGCGGAGCGGCAAGCTTGTCAAGTTGAGTGAGGAGGTAGATCGGTGCAGGAACTCAAGTGTGACTGCTTAGGTAAATCCATTAAAGCTCTGGGAACGGGGGGGGGGGGGATTGTTTACATTGATTCAGCCGAACCCGTGGAGCAGCTGATATGAAGTCATCTCATCTAACATCACAACACACACTGAGAGTTTGGAAACCCTTTGACATCACAGTTTGCAGGAGTTTCACTTTTCTGTTTCGGTAATAATTTGATTTATCATCTTCAAGCATCACAAGAAACTGTTGGAATATTTCAAGCTGCAAAAAGTGGAAGATATTCACACTTGTTCAGCTCAGTAGCAATTGAAGCTATTTAAAAATAACACAATTACAATGTTGCACAAACGTGAAAGAAAAATGGCAACACACAGTCTTCAGAATTTTGAATTTTATTAATAAAACAAGTGAATAAAGATGTAATTTAAAACCGGATTCTGTATGAAATCCATATCTTATATCTTTAAACGACAAACTCATCACACTATCTAATAGAGATAATAAGCAACAGTTATAAAAGCTTTAAATTGCATCGCACAATCTTCACTTGAAGCAGTTTTAGGTTCCGATATCCACTTTGAAGAACTTTTAATCCTTCATATCCAGAATAAGAAGAAAACTAAATTGTACTATACTTTTATTTACAAGGTTTCAACACAATTTTGGGAAATTTGAAAAGAAATGCAAGCAGAATAAAAACGAGTGAGTGTATAGTCTGGATGTGGCTCTGACATTACAGCAGAAAATAATGAAATGAGATTTATTTGAAAGTCTCGAGGGTCACAGGAAAAACATATTAGGATGAAATCTGGATCAGAACCAAAATATGAAATTCTGCTCTGTGTCCAACCTCCAGTCACATTTGACACTTCCAACAAAACGTAACTGGAAATGTGACCTCACTTTCATATTTCTTGCTGATAAAGACAATAAGGAGAATTAACTGGAGACGGCTGAGGATTCTTATCTCCTCCCAGATGTTCCAACAGAAGTGTGCGGTCATCGTGAGGTTACACATGTTCACGGGGTCGTATATATATTCATGCTTCAACCATGCGTGTGATCCTTCCTGCACATCCATGTAAAAGTTTAATGCAGCCGACATGCCGCGCCGTGATCCTCTCCGTGGAGCACCTGTCCTCCTGAGAGGTCGCGGGAGGTCACATCCTCTCCAGAGCCTCGAAGAACATCCACGACAATGTGCCAGCGAGTTTCCTTCTCACGGCCGGGAAAACGTGCAAAGACTCCCGTGACAGGCTGGAGAAAACATCGGCAAGATGAACTGTGAACACGGCAAATTGTTCTTTCGCTATCTTGCTGTAAGCGCCCGGGGCGATTTGAACCGGGGCTGGTGGTGGAACGAGAGCAGGAAGGGAGGTGGGTCGGGGGGGGGGGCAGTGGAGGTGACGAGGTTGCAGTGATTATTTTCCTGCCAACTTAAGCGACAGCAAGGCCTCGTAGACTTCCTTCTTCTTCTTTAAAAAGTGTCTCTGCCCCCGGGGGACAGGGCGCTGTGGGACGATCATTAAGCCGAGGACGGATCGGCCCTCGCCAATCGCCCCCCCCCCCCCGTCAGTGTTCAGCCGCGCCGCAGCCTGACATGTGAAGCAACAGCTACTCGGGAGCCTCGTCCACTTTGCCTCTCGCTTCAGCGGCCGCGCTCTTGCTGTTCAGTCTCTGTGTCGTTATTTGTTCCACTCACGGTTCCTCCGCCTCTTATGCACTCATTCAGTCCAACGCACTCTTTAGACGCTCGTGGAATAAACGCTAACCTCGATTTCCCCTTCGGCTCCGCTCTCTAAAACGTTTTTAACTTTCAGTCACACATTTTTAGCTACAGGAACCTCAGACGAAGGCGTTTTCACACCTGAGCTTGTTCCATCGTTTCTTTTTAACTTGTTCGTTTTGGTAACACGTTGTAATTCGCTAACTTTCTTTGATTTAAGTGAGAGTTGAAAACTAAAGAACTGGTTCCCTTCGTTTAATCTCATTCCCACTGTGACGTCAGAATGGTTTTACTACCAGTACCAGCATCGTCGGAGGTGAAGTCTGCAGCTGCTTCCACTTCTTTGTCTTCTTCTATTGTTTAATGCTGTCTCTACTTCCTGTGAATTAGAAAAAAGAGCTCAAACATGGTTCAGTTTGATAAACTAGTCAAATCTAGACTAAACGAGGTCAATGTGAAAAAAGAAATATCTAAGATACCACCAGTGACATATTTATACAGGCCTTTCTAAACCAGCTGTGTAGATTTAAAGAATTCAGTATTTATTTTGTTAATTGGAACAAAATGGTGTTTGAGTATTTTGCCAATGTAGACGTGAGAAAAGTCGTATCAGAGGAAGTTTGGTCAGATTTTGTTGCAGTGGCAGCTGGTGACCACCAGAGGCTGATAACGGTTGTAGCTTTAACGACCTTTGACCTGTTTGTCAGTGACCTCATTCTGTTGGTTCGTGCAAGATGCTGTTGCTCATCATCTGCAGACACGTACTGAATGTTGCTGGATAGAGGAAGTCAAATCTTAACACAAGACATCGAGCCTGAAGAAACATCACCTGGGAATTTCCAAATGAATTTCCTCATCTCTGCTTGAAGCTGTTTCCTTTGAATCCATAGTCATTGTGCATCATTCTACATTTAAGGAAGTATTTATTAAAAATCTGTTACAAAGCTTCTGTGTTTGTTACACAACACCCTCCTTCAGTGGAAAATATTCTAAATGTGATGTTCATCTATTTCTTTATGTTCTAAATTTGGATGGTTTACATGTGACATAGCACTTTTTCATACACCTCTATTAAAGTATTACATTTCTTTTGACTACTATGTCAGATGATGGAAGTTCACAGGATGCTTGCGACAACGAGCAGTGTGTCAATCAATTTCCGTACATTATGAAACGCCCTTGAGCAAGACACCCCGAACTACCAACTTGTTCTCTCCAGGTAAGAGACGCAATAAAATATTCGTACAATAAAAATGTGGCAAACACAACTCGGTGATGAAATCCTGTGACTTCTCCAGAGATGAGCTGAGGACGTCAGGTAAATAAAACAGAGAGCGGAGGAATGAGAGAGGGAGGGAAGCTGATGTCTGAACACAGAGGAAGAAGGTGTTACTTTAAATCCAAATCTGGAAATCAACATTTCAAGAAATATAAGCATTTACATTATAAAGTGTCACATTTATTCATGTTTTTCACCTTGTTAGATAAACCTCACCTTTTAAAGTCCAGGAGCTTTTTATCATTCATCGTATTCCATGGGTAGTTCAGTAAAATGTGTTCAAACTGATTTCACTACATTTCCAAATACTGCTAAATTTGTCACTGGTAATGATTCTGTTTATGTTCATGTCTGTTGGCTTCTCAACCACAAACAGAAGAAGTGTGCGACCAAACTAAAGCCGAATGTCGATGCTCATACCAGATACTGTAAGTTTGGTCATGTTGGTTATTTGGTTTTTACACTGCAGCTGCCTGTAATGGTGTTAACTTTCTGTTTTGTCTCAAAAAACAGGAAACCTCTGTAGTTTGTGTTTTTTCTCCACGATAGAAAATATCTGCACAAGCCGCACTCCAGATGCACCAGAGCAACCTGCCACTGAAAACTCAACCTCGTGTTTATCTCAATATCTGCACAGTTTGGTTTGGATACACCCAAGAGTTTTTTATTTGACTAAAAAAACAGCAAAGCAAACCTTGCAATGGCAGAAGATCTAAACTCCGGACGTCACCTAGGTCAGTTGGATTCATTCTTTGGGGACCACAGATGTTCACAGATGTTCACAGATGTCTATTTCATGATACATGACCAATGGAGCTAAATGCGTGGACCACTCATGTTACACAAATGTGGAATATGATGAGATTTAACATATATTTAACTGCAGAGCAAAATATCCCGTCACGTTCAAACCAATCTAGAATATTCTAAAGCTGCTCTCACTGCCCTCACCCCCCCACCCCACCACTGAACATCAGGAAACCGCTGAGTGTTTCCTCTTTGACATTAATCGTCTCAGCCTAATGTTTCCCTAAATTAATCCATACGCCCTCACACAGGCTTCCTCCCGCTCCCATTATACCCCACGCCAAAGAGATCCTTGATGTCTCAACAGCGCGGCTGAAGAAGTTGAAAAGGTAATTCTGAAATAACTTCATCACCTGTTCCCCCCCCCCTCATGAAGCCGTCCCAGACCACGCGGCTGAGACGGTATTAATCCCGACTTCCCTCTAATCCAATTAAAGACGGGAGCAGAGGTGCTGTCACTGCCAAACATGTTTCCACCGGAGCCCAGAGAGAGAGAGAGAGAGAGAAGAAGCCTCCAGACAGATTAAGGCAAAGAAGATCCTTAATTTGTTAATCACTGAACTCTGCTGTCACTGATAGGGGGAACGAACACGTCTTCCTACACGCCGGCTGATGTGAGCGGCGAGTCAAGCGTGAAACACAAAGGAGGAATCAAGAACAATTACCAGGAGACGACGTGAGGATCAAACGTGGATTCATTTCATTATGTGGACGATGCATCGCTGCCTGTCCTCCTCTAAATGCTAACGTCTGCCTCCCAGGACCAGGGAGTCCGTGCACATGTGGGTTCTAACCTGGGCCCGTCGAGCACGGAGGAGATGATGGAACGAGTCGGTTCCACAAAGAGCCGTTTGGGAATTTGATCATGTGAAATTGTAAAATCCAGCAGATCGGGAGGTTTTTCTGTGGCGATTTTCATTCTTACTCTGTTTCTCTCAGAGGAGATATCGTGTTTTGTCCTTCAATCCATTCATTCCTTTCATGTTATTATGATAGCTCAAGAACGCCTTGAAGGTATTTCTTCAAAGTTTGTGTAATTGCTGGTAAAGGGTTAAAGGACACGATCACGGTGACGTACCAATCACGTTTGCTCTTGTGAACACGATATCGCACGAGCACCTTCAGGAAATGTCCTCAAATTTGGTGTAAACGTTCACTTGGACTCGAGAATGACCTGATTCAAATGCTGAGGTCAAATGTTGAGGTCAAAGGTCAAAGGTTGTGTGCCAATGACTCTTGAACATATCTCAAGTTTGTCTTTCGGGAAGGTCGCCTCTTATGAGTCTGGAGAAACGATGGATGTAGCAGGAAACTGGTGCTGGACACAAACACCTGCACGGCTCTGACTCCAGTTCATCACTTTCTTTATCGTTGTCGAGATGGGGAATCGATTGTGGATCTCCAAGTAAATAATCAATCATATTCAGGGGACTGACATCTATGTTTGTGTTATTTGGTGCAGTTGTATTTAAGTGAACTGTCAGGTGCTCATCTTTTCAAACACAAGTTGAGAGAAGCATCGAGTTTGAATACACAACGTTTGTCCAAGAATCAGAAACTTCAGAGGCACAATCACATTTTGTTTGACCACAAGGGAGCATGTGTGCATCATTAGTATTTACACACAGATACTCCCGCCCTGGACAGGTGTAGCAGGACACACACAACACACACACAATACACACACTACACACACACACTCTCAGCTTTTGCATAGTTTGACACTTGGCCTCAAGTCATGATTGATAGATGCTGTTTACTTCTGGGCACAACACTCAATTTCAACTTAAGACGCCATTAGTGACAAACAATGCTTTCTCAATGGAGGGAAAACAAGCTAAAACAACACTTATTAAGGTAATTATGAGTTATAGACGCCATTAAGGATCCATGGATCTATGTTATTGTGACTAATACTTCCTTGGTTGCTCGTCTTGAGGTGGCTCGATTTCCTGACGCCTCTCCAATTATCAATAACGAGGTGGTCGTTGGTCTATCCTCCTGCTGAAGTAAACACGCTTCTGATTTGAAGGACCTTCAGAGGACGGAGCTGAGGAACCCTCCTCCTCACAGACATGTTCAAGGCCCCACAGTGAGTCACTGAGGAGCAGGAAACTGATTCAGCACTGCTCACACATCGGGGTTGGAACCTTTCATCGTTTACACAACAACACAAAGACCGAGCGTCCATCAGAAGACCTGCTCTCTGGGAGACGCTCAGTGCTGAGGCAGGTTTTGACCTCTGAGAGTCAGAGTAGACCTGCTCTAAAACTCACAGAAGCTTCAGGGCCAGGGGTCTTCAACGTTTTTCAGGCCAAGGACCCCCAAACTGGTGGAGAGATGGAGCAGGGACCCCCTACTGTATATATTGTTTAAATTGTGTTTTATATAAAACTGGGACTAGTGCCATATATAAACATAGCTATGCTGTTATTGTACATTCAATACTAAGCTATTCAAATATAACACAGGTTCATATAATCATGTTTTTATTTTAAACATACATGTAGAAGAGACAGTGAACCCTCAAGCCATCTGTGGATGGCACACATACTCCCACAGTAGTGAGATGTCGGACCCTGATGGGTAGCACACAACTTATCTAACCTTGGACGGATGGAGGTTGTCAGGCAGAGGGATCAGCCTCTCAATATGTTGGATGCATGTTAATGTGTATTTAAAGACATTTAAATTGATGGAAAATGAATCAAAATTATAAAAAATATAAAAATTGTCTAATTAACCAAACATTTCGCGACCCCACTGAAGTACCTCTGCGGACCCCCTAGGGGTCGCGGACCCCCTGTTGAAGACCTCGGTTCTAGGCCATTTAACAAACTTCCCTAAGAAAGAGGCAGAATTGAACAAAGTGGATTGAAATGAATCCAACGCACCCGACCTTTAATCCCGGTGATCAAAACCAAAATCAAATATTTCACTTTTTGTATTTTGTCACGCGTCTCTCTCTTCATCAGCTTCCACACGTCGCTGCTTCCTTGAATTAGTGTCGTGGTTTTAACCGTCACTTTTGATTTCCCCCCTCCACTTCAAAAGCCCCCCCATGACAAATCAATATCCTACAACTATTTTCTCAATCCACTGATTCTCGTAAACACCCCCCCCCCCCCCCCCCCCCAAATAATGGTAAATAAATGCTTCTCCTCGTCTTGTCTTTGTCTCTCTTTGTTCTGCGCAGCCCCGACTGGATGCACCGAGTTAGGCAGGATATACTAAAACCAAACGCCGTGCAGGGGAATTAACATTCTAATTAAAATCCAGTTAGACTTTGATTTGGCAGATAATTATACTCGTGTGTTGCTGTTCTCAGGACTATTCGGATTTGATGAGGTGTGTTAGTGGTAATTAGCTCGCTGATAGGGAGTTGTGTGACAGCGCAATTTCCACACGGAGGCAAATCAAAAGAAAATAGCTTTAGTTGCTGTGTGGAATCCATTTGATGGAGAGGAATCGGTTCTTTGACTCTTTGAGATGATTTAAACTAAATGTGGTTTATGGATTTCATCATCTCTATATGCAGATCAAAAACAACATGCAGTGATTTATTGGAATGTCTCCGTCCCATCTTGAGACCATGTCTGTCTCACATCTGTCCACTGTATGTAAAGGACTGGGATTGTGCAGGAAGAGGCAGGAGAGCAGGTCAGTGTTTGGACTCATGAGCTCATTTATTAACTGTGTGAGTGTCTGTCAGTGTTTTCACCACATTTCATAGCCTGAAGTCAAATCCTCTGCCAGCGACACACACACCTTTTCCCAATAGGAGGGGTGAGTGATCAGATAAGACCGACCTGGAGTTTCCTGTGTCTTACCACATGAGGCACTTAAGATTTATTGTATCCTGAGGGCAGGGGCTGGGGAAGTTCCCTCCTTTCCAGGCCACGCTTATCACACAACAACCTACAGTAATATCTGAAATTGACATACTCATGATGTTGGTCACCATCAACACGGCCAGAGGGGGAAGAACGTCACAGCAGTTATGAAATGTCATTACTCATGTAGATGCAACAGGTACAACTGTTAAAAACATTTGACTCATCCATCCTGGTGTTTCCTGGAAGACTCCTGGAACTTTTGGAACGCCACTCGGGCCACATGTTCATATTGAAGTCGGTTAAAAAGCGAAATGTTGAGGAGAGACGGATTCAGGTTTATGCCGCTCGGTGTTGCCAGGTCCTCATCAATGAGCGGAGAGATGCAGCCAGTCGGCCACGTTTGGGGATTTTAAATCACACAATGAACCGTCCCTGCTGAAGATGGAGACGCCTGCAGGTTCCTTCATGTGTCATGAATAACAAAAAACATAATTACATCATCCCTCATGTTGCTGCACTGGTAAATATCCTGTCTGACCACAGACTGTAGATAAAGATGGACGACACATCTCCACTTCCTCCCACTGTCCAGAAATATCGTTTTCGACCTGCATGATGTAATTTGGAGTCAAACAATTTTGTTTTGTTTTCATATTTATGCATTGGTACCACCACAGGGAATCGAACCCTCAACTCTATCTGTGTGAGTTAATGCCTCAGTGTTGCGGTTCACAAAGTCTGTAAAATCTGAACAGAAATTAAATGAATTGTAGATATTGTTGACGTGACGTTATGAAGTGGCCTTGAACAACAGAGGAAACAGATGTTATTGGGTGTGTGAGCTCCAGCTGGACTTAGCACTGATGATGCCTTCAAGAGCGTCCGGAAACACTGGACTCTACAACTATAACTCATGTAAAACTAATATATGAACATCTACATACTAACTACACAAATGGTTGTCTGTATGTTGAGTGAATGTCTCGTGAACCATTTATATTATCGACTTCATGTATCTTATAAATAAAAAAGTTGAGCACACAGCAGATTTAAGACCAAGGACTTCACTGATTTGTGTAATTTCAATAACATAGTAAAAAATAAATCAGTTGAATGGTTCATGCAAAATCAAAACATCTCCTGTGCTTCTTTAATTCTGTAAATCATAACAATGTGAGGTCAGTGTAGGCCAGGTCTTGATCGCTCAGATATCCGTGCTTTGTAGGTGCACCTGAACGCAGCCTAACTTTCCCCCCGAACCCTGAACTTTTCCTTCAGCTCAGGGAAGTTTACTTCAGGCTCGGTAAAGTTTACTTCGAAGTTGCCTGGGCTCGTGTCCTTTAGGTCGGTGAAGTGTCCTCAGCTCGTGTCCTCATCTCGTGTCCTCGCTGTGTCCCCGGTGTCTCCTTGTGTGCTGGAGGCTTGTTGTCCTGACGCCTCAGAGGATGTGACCGAACCGTGACTCAAGGACCATGCAGAGCCTTCACGCCTGCTGACGTCAGAGCCGTTCCTCTCGTGCAGGTCAGTGCTCGGACTCACTTTGTTTTGGAGGAAGAAGTTTTGAGTCTCGTTGACTTCTCTCAGCCGCTTCCTTCTTCTTCTTCTTTATTCTTCCTCCTCCGACGTGAAGCAGTGAACCCGCAGCCGGAGACAATGTGGCGGAAGCTCTCGGGACATGTGGCGGCGCTGGGTGAGGTGTTCGACGGCAGGAGTCGGTGGAGGTCCGCGGCGGTGGCCCTGGTCCTCCTGACCCTGCTGGCCGCGTCCTGCCGGGCGGAGGAAGCCTCCTGCCACGGAGCCTACGACCTGTACTTCGTCCTGGACAAGTAAGTGAAGGGGGGAGGTTGTGTTGTATCAGTTCACAAGTGCAACAATGTTTCTGCTGCACAAAGACAACAAGAGAACAAGGTTCGATACCTGAGATGGTGCCGCCGGTGACACCTCGTGAGGAAGAAGGGGTTTTACGTGGTCACGATATTAACTGTGGTTCATGAACTTGGACAAATGTCTCCAGACACTTGTCCACATGTGTAAACAAACTCTCAGTGAAGATCTTTCTGAATACAGACCCAACCTGTCGAGGCAGGTCACGCTTGAGTCCCAGCTTCGTTTTGCCCCATGAGACGAACTGGGATTGGTTCATACGTAAAAAACTGATTGATACACGTGATTGATTGATTGGTTGATTGGTAGTTGTTGTAGTGGTTTTCACCCAGTGCTTCCTGGTTGATGGAACTGTTGTTTCTCTATTAAATGTAAGATCTCGACCTAACTATGTAAAGTGCCATGAGATAACATCTGTTTTGATTTGATCCTTTACAAATAGAGTAGAATGAATCAATGGCACATTATGAAATAGACCTGTTTACATGGACACTGATATTCCACTTGAACTTGACTGTCTCCAGTGTTTGGTTTACTTTGATTTATTCTTTAAATCGTATATATACACTTTCTATGTGTTGATATAAAGACAATTCATCATACAAAGTGAATCGAGGCTGAACAGTAAAACAAAGATACAACACAATGAAACTCACTCGGTGTAAAACCTCAGAGTTTCAGGTTTCTGACCACCATGACATCCAAAACAACCAAAACCATAACAGCCACTGGTTTCACTTCATTAGTCTGTTGTATCAAAATGTTAAAACGAGGCCGTCATTGTGTTGTTGGGAGCTTAGAGATCAATGTGCAGCTGCAGGAGCTTTTGCTAAATAGAAACAGATATGATCATGTTGAGTTCAGTGGTTACTGAGGAGGAAGAGGAGGATGATGAGGAAGAGAGCGCTCAAAACAAACCCTACTGTTTTGAACATGACCTTTCCACATCCGTATCTCTATCTGCCGAAGGGTTAACCAAACCTGACCCACTGCCTTCAGGGAGTGAAGCTGGTTCTGTGGTGTAATGAGGTTCTTCCCACATTCTGTTTATAAAGAGGGTCAACATGGCAGCTCCCCCTGGTGGCTGGTTGCAGTCTCAGCCATAAACCCTGCCTCCTCCATGTTCGTGGATGGGACATGGGGTTAAATGAAGAAGTCACAGTCTATTGTATGTCCACTTGTTGCTCTACTGACCCGACTAACATCAGGAAATGATTATGAGGAAGAATTTTGGCTTGTCAGCTTGTACTTTCCCCCCAAACTTTAAAAGTGCTTTAGTCTTTTAATTCTCTCAGTCCCACGGGATCATCTAACACAGATTTTATCCTCCTGTTACCTCAACGTGTACGACCTTCTTCAATCATAGAATGAGACTTAAAACCGTTTCTGAATCGGGTGTGTTCATCGTGCAAAGTGACCACAAAGAGCTGTTTTGTCATTTGGAGCATACTCAGAAAAAAGGCTTCACTTCCTGTGTCTTTCATGTGCTTGAGTCCTCTGCTTCAAACACTCAGACAGCTCCCTGCCAGATTCAGTCGCTTCAGCAGAACTCTGCAGAGCTGCAGCAGCGTCATGCACAAAGACCTCACATGCATCCTGAGAGTTTACAGTCCTGACAGCAACTGTTTTTAATCCTGTCCTCCCTCGGCCTGGAAAGGAGCCACCCGTCTCAGGGCTGTTGAGTTGCAGCGCCACTTCCCCCTGACCCGGTTTCAAACCACCCCACCCTCATCTCAATTGCCAAATTACCGGATGATGACATTGATTATTCGTTGGACTGTGTTTCTTTGCACATTTGTACGTTAGGGGCGTGTCCGGTGCACGGATGCAAGTTTGGGTTTGTGAAATGTAGAAGCCTGATTCGTGTTGATTGTCACATCCTGAGTTCACAGGACTTGTTTTGCCCTGAGTGTTATCTGCAGGGAGAAATAGCTCCGCTGTGGAGTTTCCTGATTCTACTGATAAGACTAATGTGCTCACGTCAGCACTTTGTAATTTACAAAGCCTCTGTACAAAGAGGTTTTGTGCAGATTTGGGGAATTCTGACCTCTGTGCTGACTTTCTGCAGATGAAGATTTCATCGGAGGCCGGTTCATGAACGTTTTTCTGTTTTGGTTTTCCACACACTCAGGTAGCTCCTTCCAAGGAAGTGTCTCCAAGCCTTGTTGCTTCAGGCGAGTTTTCCACTTGAGCTGCTGCAGCAGTCGAGGAGCAGAGAAAGTGGTGGAGATCAAATACTCGGGTAGAGATTCTGAATCTGGTTCTATTTTAAATCAAATTCCTCAAAATCAATGTGCAGTTTAATGATATAATGAAAAACTCCCTTTTGTTCATTTGGTGAACAAGCACAGTGATTCACTCTCAAACACACTTTAAGAACAACTCGACAAAAAACTATATTCACAGTCATATTACTGGAATTTTTATTGATCCCAGTACTGTTCAGTATTATTAATTTTAACAGAAGTTATTTATTTTATATATCAGCCACGGTTAAAGTAAATGTCACATCAATTTTGAGGGTTTTGTTTTATTCTGGACTTTTGGGAACAACAACACACATTTGCTTCCTGATTGATTCTTGTACTTTGTGTCAGTAACAGATTCACCTCACCATCGCACACAGAGGAAGGAAATGATCTGACTTTCCGTAACACAATTATATTTTCGGCCTCTCACCATTTGCATATCTGTTTCCATGTGTGGCCATGTGGCGTGAAGATGTTCATCAGGGCTGAGATTATTTTGAGAGCATTTTAAAGCAAAAACACATTTGTTGCCTTAAATGTAATATAACTGTATTCATTTGATTGTGATTCCATTGGGGACAACTCTGATTCTCTCTATACTACTCGATTTATTGCCTCTTTTTTTCTGCTGGTGTGTTTGTGATCAACATGTGAACATCTGGATACGTAGCATTAGCATTGGAGGCTACCGTTGCACAACAGAATAAGATTCTGGAGGGATGAATGCTTACAGATCAGAGAGAAGTTACAAATCCAGTTTCCCTCGAACGCCTCATCTGATCAATAACAGATGAGTTCCGGGGCCAGAAAACATTAATTTGTCTCCCTCCTTTAACCGCGGTGCCAACACTGAACCACAATTAACCACCGCTAATTACCCAGTGACACTCAAATCCTGTCAAAGTGCCGTGGAACTTTGTTTCACCCGTGACCTTGACTGGGGCAGCGGGGAGGAGAGGGAGGATGACAGATGAGCCTCCTAATGGTCAAACTCGTCTGTTTTATGTTCCCCGCACATACATTGAATTGTAATTATTGGTTTAATTACCTCTTACATCAAGGGCACATTTTACACACTGTACCCACGGTGGTCAGGTTGACTTATCGAGGGGCGGGCGGGGCCACAGGGGCCACAGGGTGACGCCCACTTCACTGCGGTTTGTCCTTGGTCACAGCCAGACATTTATATTTTTCTTTTTTAAGTCTTAATTGGTTTTAAACAAGTCTTTAAAACCAATTAAGACTAAACACCTGAAAGGAAAACCTCCTCTTCTCAGTGTTCACCCTTTCATATCGGCTGAGTGAAGAGAATGATGCAAAAATATGATAAAAGGAGAGAGGCATAGAACTGGTCGACATCTTTTGTTTATTTTAAAAGCTTGATTTTTAGCTAATTAGTTTTTATCCTGTTTCAAACTTGTTTTGAAAAGTGCTTCACCAAAACATTTATTCGTATTATAAAAGGACTAATGTTGTCTTGACCACCTCAGACTGGTGGGGGGGCAGTTCCCTCCTACTCAGTCTCACAGCTCTCAGTTCATACGACCATATCACTTTAGTTATCTCTATTTTTTCCCTATAGCTTCTTTTTTGGGATAAAACAAATCCCGACTCCTCCGGCCAACTCGATTTGAAAGCTCCTGTGAACGTGTGAGCTGAAGCTACACAACACAGATTTATCCGCACAATTATCCAGCATGTGGCCGGTGTTAATGTCCAACTGTGGCACAAAAGCACAAATACTGTACAGTATACATTTTTTTTTATTTTTTTTGTAACCCCCCAGCACTCAATCTGCTGCGGCTGCCGAGCTGTGAGCTGACTCTTGTTTCCTCCGGTTTCAGGTCTGGAAGCGTCTCCGCCGACTGGATCGAGATCTACTCGTTTGTGAAGAACCTCACCGACAGATTTGTGAGGTGAGTGTGAGGTCACGAGTGTCCTCTCGCGTCTCCTCTGGAGGTGTGATGTCTTTATTCGTGTGGATCGGGAAGCGTTTCACAATGCTCGTGTTTTTGAAATATTAAAAAAACACATGAAGTGAAAATCACACTCCCTGAATCTGGCTCTGCGCGGAGCCGGGGCGAAGCAGCAACTTAATGTTTATGGCGACACGGAGTTATAGCAGTGAACATATAATAAATCAATAAAAGCTCAAGTACGTAGTAAATACGAGGATTTAACACCGAGGGAAGATATTCACCATCTCCTCAAAAGTTGTCGTCGCACACCGACAACACAAGTGACAACACAAGTGACAGCAGTGAATGGAGACAAATGATAAGTGAACATCAGTGGGATTGTTTTATGGGATAAACGTCAATAATTCACGAGCGGGCGACTTCCCACCTGTTTCATTTTGCATAAACCCGCGGCGGCTTCCTCTCTCTACATAATTCATCAAATCCAAAATGACCACAAAAAAAAAAAAAAAAAAGAATGGGGAGAAGCCGGCTTGCGTAACGTTGGAGCGGAGCGGCGCCTGCCAGCACAGGACAGACGGTGGCGACCCAGCCAGAATGAAGTGGTTGGTTGAAGAAAATAGCAAAGGCACCAGGTGGGAGTGGGTGGCAGAGAGGAGCAGTCTTCTGGGCTGTGAGAATGGCCATTTGCACCGGGGAGGGGAGAGGAGAGTGGCGGTGTGTGGGGGGGGGGGGGGTCCGGCTCCACACGTATCCACCGCCGAGCGGCTGACGGGGCGGGAGACAATGTACAGTAAAGCAAAAGAACACTGGAAGGCGACGAGGACAATCTGCTAAACAATGCCCGCTCACCAAGAGCACTTCTGTTCCGCCATGTGGAGCGAACTGGACTCCCTTCTTCACCCCCCCCCCCCCCCCTCCATCACCACCACCACCACCACCACCTCCCCCTGATTTGTCCTTGGCATCGCCGCCTCTTCATCCCAACTCTTTTCTCAGAAGCAGAAATGTATCAGCAGAAGAGGTAACGTATACACGATAAGTCGCCCACCCACGACTTCTCCTCCGTGAGTTTTTAGTCCACATATGACTGAAAGTTGCAGACAGGATGTGGAATGTATGCGGCTGCTACCGCTTCCTGCCAAATCTGCCCGTGTGGCCTAAAGATTGTGCTATGTTTGCGGGGGAGGATCGCGACTGGGCCGTGTGTCACGTGGGTGAGAAGCACCAGCACCTCTCCTTATGCTGCGAAGGCTCCGGATCCCTGAGACACGGCAGCGCTCGATTCTCTGAAGGTCGAGTTGCTCTGTGGGACTCGAACCCGACTCCTGTTCTTCAATAACTCAGTACTTTATGTGGTACTTTCCTGGGATACTTCAGATTGTGACTGTTTTACTCCACTTTGTACTTTACATTGAAATCAGGGCTGGACCTGCACCACTCACATTTTCTCTGCAAATACAATTTCTGATGAACAGATCTCTATTTGGGATTTAAAATATCTGTATTTTTTTTAGATTAGATTCAACTTTATTGTCATTGCACAGTACAAGTACTTATACAACGAAATGCAGTTTAGCATCTAACCAGAAGTGCAAAAAAAGGCAGTAAAGTGTAGAGTTTTGTGCGTATTTAAAATGGAATGTAAATAAATAAGATGTACAGTAAGAAATATATATGGAATAGTACAGTATTAATAGGTATTGTATGATAGAACTATGAGCAAGATAAATATATACAAATATATGAATATGAATATACTATAGGCGGGATAATACAGTTGTAAAAAAAGTAAAACTATTATTTCATAATAATAGTAATAATAAACTTAATTTACAAAGTACTTTCCATTGTTGACACATTTCAGGACTGAAAATTATCAGGAAATAATTTGATACAGAAATTAAACAGTAAACAACATAATTTACACAACAAAAAATAGAATAATACAAATAACAAAAAGGTTCTTTTAAGTGTAAATTTATATGAAACTTTATTAACTGGTACATTGGATTAACAGACTTTTTATCAAATGTCTTAACACATTTTAAGTGGCTGCCTTTGTAACGACAAATGAAGTATTTGAACATTTAATAATGTTATTATCTGCTTTGATCAGTAGTTTTTATTAAAGACGACAATCTTATAAAATACTGGTGTTTGTTAATCAATGCTCGTTTAGACTATTATATTTTCACTTAGAGTATTTTTTTTATATCAGATATTTCCTTGTTAATTGTTTTTGCTAAATTTAGACTTAATTGTAAAACTTTGTGTTGTTTTTCATTTTATTGATTTAAATAGATTTCTGTGTTTATATATAAAAGAAAATAATATGCAATATATTATTATTAATACTTTTATATGACTATGATTATGTAAAATACGCTATTGAAAAAGTGCTGTATTTCTGTGTTACTGATATTTTAACAGAAACACAACCATCCACAATTATCACAGTCACAATACTGATATTTACACCTAATACTTCTAATTAAAGGACTTTTATGTAAAATAAATGTATTGTTTTGTCCTCTGCTCTGATTTGTGTATCAACAAACTCCAGCTGAACATTCACACTGAAACCATTTAAGTTCGAGTCTTGTGTCGTGTGACGGCTCGAGAGAAGCTTCTCTGGTCAGTCCCACTTTTAAAAATACAAAGTCACAGGTACAAAGTACATGTTCATGCAACAGGATGTGATTGTGTGTTTGTGTATTTGCGTGTGACTCATCGTCACCACATCATGTTTCCTGCACGTTGATTATTCACTCCAGTCACACACTAATATTAGTCCACCTTCTGTTGGCTCCTCTGTAATTCTCCTGGAGTCAACTCATGTAGAAGCTGTTTTATGAAAGTGACTCCATCATGTCACTGTGTGTGTTTGTGTGTGTGTGTGTGTGTGTGTGGGTGGATGTTTGATGAAGAGGATGGAGGACACAAGGGAAGATGAGTTCATGGAGAAAAGAAAAAGAAGCTGTTGTGTTTCTTTCAAGCAGGAAGTTGCCTCCAGGTTTAGTTAATCTGGATTATTGATTTTCTTGTTCCTCTCCAGCCCCAGTATGAGAGTCTCCTTCATCGTCTTCTCAGCCAGAGCGACCGTCCTGCTGCCGCTGACCGGAGACAGGTACTCCGCCCTGAACCGACACCCTGCACACGCGTGACACTGTTAACGTCGTCATGTCACCATCAGACAGGTTACTTCTCAATATCCAATATAACTGCAAGAAAATCCCAGACAGATTTTAAATTTTGGACAGTTCTACCATTGAACGTGTTTTTTTAATAGTTTTGAATTTTAAATAGGAAAGTCTGAAGTAACTTTAATTTTCTGTTCAGGGGTTTTACTTTTTCATGTAATGTTCCATGCACGTCTTTATAGAACCTGAACATGGGAAGGAAAATTTAAGATAATCCACAACATGGATATTTGCACCAAAGGGGAAAAAGTTATAAATCTGGATCCTGCAGTATAAACACGAGGTAATCTAAAAATAGCAATGATATTTACAACATAGACAGGACTGTTTATACAATATAGATATATAAATTAGTCACATGACTTTTATGCATCATCATCCAAAATTGCACATTGTTTTAAAACTGCAATTCTCTTTCAAGAATATCTCTCTGTGTACAGTTACAGCTTGAACTCTTCTTTAAAAGTTTGCACTTCAGGCTGAAACTTTAAATAAACAACTTCTCCATTTTGTCTTAATTACAGAAACAATGTACTTATGGTTTTCACCACAACCACTAATTTATTCTCAACCCACTAATCTGTGTTCGGATCCTTTTTAAGGAGGTGGAAACATTAACCCAGAGTCCTGCTCTGATCTCAGCTCAGCAGAGAACACGTGGACCAACGTGCTGATCACTTATCTTGTGTGTGTGTTTGAAGGACGGAGATCGAACACGGTCTGGAGCGGCTGCGGGCCGTGAAACCAGCCGGTGAAACGTACATGCACGAGGGAATCAAAGAGGTCAGTTCACTCCCTCTCAAGCAAACCTGCCCAGAAAACACATCTTTAGAAAAAGCCGAGTGTGACGATCTGTCATGTGTTTGAACCCCGAAGGCCTCGGAGCAGATTCAGAAACAGTCCAAAAAGTCCTCCAGCATCATCTTGGCTCTGACCGACGGGAAACTTGATGTTTACGTCAACGAGCTCACAGTGAAAGAGGTCAGATCGGTTCCCTCGACCCTCCTGAAGTGCACGGGACATTTTCCTTCTCTCAGTGTTTTGATCTTTTCTCTTTTCTCCCCCCCCCCCTGTGTGTGATGGAGCAGGCGGACGAGGCGAGGAAGTACGGCGCCCGTGTTTACTGCGTGGGCATCAAGGACTTTGACGAGCAGCAGGTGAGAGAGCTTGAGTCTGAATCTGTCGCTGAACGTACGCCGTGTTGGACGTGTGACAGGAAAAGGTGAACGGTTGTAGCATCACAGTGTAAACAGGCTTAAAGAGATATTCCACCAAAACTCTCACTTCCTGATCCATAACCTGGAAAGAGGAAGTCATTAGTAACAGAACAGAAGCTTTAGGGACATGTTTTCATGGCAGAAAAATCAAATATACATAAAACTTTGAAACTGGTCTTTCAGGAAAATCCACTTTTCAGATGTAAAACTGCAGTTTGATCCACGTTTGGTAGAAATAAGGTGAAATATGTTGGTTCCAGCCGAGCTCTGGAGCTTTAAGGATGCAGATATCTGTTCGTATGGAATGTTCTTCTGAAGAAAATCTATTTTTTTGTTTAGATTTTGCCACAAAACATGGATGAAGAGTCCAACACATGTTCAAACCCGGGGTTTAGAGGTTATGTGGCTTTGTGTGTTTACTGGTTGTGTAATGATTAGCATCACAATCAGCTTGTGATGCAAAGATCTCACCTAAAAACGGTAATTTATCGCTATAAACAAAACTAATAAACAGCAGCTTTATGAAACTATTAAACACTAATTTAATCTGTTGATTCTCTATTAAATCCACATTATCTCAGCCTCATATTAAAGTTTGTAGCTTTATTAATTACACAATCAGCTGCTTAAAAAAGTCTTAACACCTAAAGAAACACATTTAAATCTTATAGATGACAGGAAATAATTTTCAGGGAAATTGTTTAAATTGCCAAAAACTTTGCAGCGTTAAGGAAAGTTAAATTTTCTGTATAATACAGATTAACGTGGTTTTCCCCTGACACAAACCGGTCTGTAGTTCTTCTGCTAAATCTAACCTCCATGGCAAAGGTAATGAAACTAGGACACCCATCAATATTACGTAAATAAATAAATGAATAAGTACTAGTAATAGGTGTTTTATATATATTTATACACGGAGATACCACAGAATCTGTTAAAAGTAGAACCTTTGAAGTAAAAGTGATTTTATCAGTTCAATCAGTTTATGGCCCATTTCTACTCTGTTTATTAATCATTACGTTTAATCTGGTCACTGGTTCATTCATCACTGGTCTGCTGGTGTAGTCTGAGTCAGTGCTCGTCTCACCAAGTCAGTGATGTCTGTAGTTCTCCTGTTTCTCCTCCACCCGTCACCACGGCCTGTCCCCTCTAACCATTGGGAACCATCTTATGAAGTCATAAACAAAGACAATGTCTCTCCCAGTTTGTGCACATTTTTTTTTTACAGTTGAGTGTTATGAAGTGTTTGCCACAGTCATGCCATCTGCTCCGTCTCCTGCTGCCCATGATCTGAGAGGAAAGAAAGACGCTGCTCCGTCATTAAGAAAAGAGAAGAAAGCAGCGTTTAAATCAGACGTCTCTCTTCGTCTCTCGTGTCTCCGACAGCTCGCCGATATCGCCGACACCAAGGACCAAGTGTTTCCTGTCAAAGATGGCTTCCACGCTCTCAAAGGCATCGTCAACTCGGTGAGTTTGGCTGTTTTCTCCTCCGTGTGTGTGTGTGTCGGTTCACGTGAGATCAGGAGGAGGCTTTGCTCTCGTAGGAAACAACTGAAGGTGCAGACTGATGGAAAAGTTTTGGGAATTCACCAATTTGTGTTTCCTGTCTTGACCTCGTGGAAGTTTCTCACAAACCTCAGTGAACTTCCCTCAAAGCTGCGTGGGACACATTTGCAGAAACGCCGCTCGGTGTTTCCTGGGAGAAGGAAACGTGCAGAACACTGGACTCTGGAGACGGGAGCAGCTTGACAGTTAGTCACTGTCCATATGACATCGTCCTCACAGTGTTCTCATTGTGTTGAGTGTCAAAACTCTCCGAGCGCCATCAGCGCCTCAACGCCTTAACGCTTTTCTTTTTTTATTATTTCGATAAAAACTTCAGAATAAAAGCCAGTAAAACCCATGGAATCCATCTGGTCAGTTTGAGAGTAAGAGTCCGTGAAACAGTGTTTACATTCTGAAGTTTCCCTCCCGGTGCAGCCTCGTCCTCGCTGCCAGCCCATTAGCGGTACTTTCCGTTCGCTGCGGCTCTCGGGCCCGGGCGCTGTCGGCCAAGGCGGGGGTTTGTGTGGCAACAATTTTACATGATCGTGAGCCCAGAGCAGCCGAGGCGCTCTGACCTGAGCCGGACTTGGACACGAGTGTCGCAGCCGACAGGGCCGGCAGTGTTGAGGAGCAGAGCGGAACCAGACAGAGCGGCTCAGACGAGCGGCGAGAGAGCGACGAGGCAAAGCCACGAGGAGGGTGTGACTTGTTTTCTGAGCTCGACAGAGGAGGAGGCTCGGAAACTGTGGCTCAGGCTGCGTCTCCACACAGGACCAACAACATCTGATCGAAAACTGTTTTATTTAAAATTAGCATTTTCAATTCCAAATTTGAGTTTAGAGACATTGAGCCACTTGGATCATCAGGTCGGGTCCTTGAGGCTCAAACGTGGCCGGGCCTCTGTCACCAGGGCCCCTCACCCTGAGTACTATTACATTCAATTACTTCTTTTAAAGTAAAACATGTGTTACTGCCTTTTTATCTCATTTTTGTTTTATTACTTTTTGTATTTATTTACATTTATGTGAGGCTGTCTTCTTATTGCTTTTATCAATTCATTTTTCTATCAGTGTGAATGAATTTGTCTAGTTACCCCTGAGTCGAGGTAGGGGGAACTAATTATTATTATCAAGTAGGTTTATTCAAACAAAGGAGTTTTCTTTGTGGTTTGGTACATAACAAAAATATTAGGTAGAAAAAATTAAGGTGTAGTTTATCACCTGATTGAAAAAACTGTGCACTTAAATAAATTGTACTGCATAAATTTAAGATTAAAACCTATAAATTTAGATATTCTATATGCAATGTGTTAAATATTGTGCAGAGCATCTGAAGGGGGACAATGGTGTGTGCATTCATTTAATGCATAATATTAATAAAGGGTCATTGTCAGTGAAGGTTGTTGATGAACAAAAAATATTGTGTTCCAATGCATGTTGCATATATTTGCAGCAAAGTTATTAAATTAGGAAAAAGAACATTCAAACCAGTTGCTGGTTAAAAACCGTGTAAGTGAAAAGGGAACTAGAACTTTACTTAGCTCTTTAACAGGCCCCTTGTTTATACTCACTGAATCCAGATGTTTATTTTGACAAGCACCAAATTAAAAACACTCATAAACATCAGTCCACTAAATATGTCAGATCTTTTAAAAATAAATAACTAATGAATTGTTGTCTGAGAAATAAACAGAAATGTGGAAAACGTCCTATTTTATAATGTTAAAGAAAGAAATCTGTCCAATAGTTTTTCTGACATTTCTGAAGAGCATGTGAATCCATCTTGTAATATTTAAGGTTAAAATGAGCTGAACGCCTCTGGAAGCTTGGATTTGATTATCGATCATTTCTTCTGATCTTTAAAAATGCTCTGTCTTTTTCCACAAGGATGGTCTTCTCATTAAAGTCATATTTTCTGCATCTTTAATGACCCATCAACACTTATTTTGTGAAACTTATTAAAGCCTCTATGAGATGGTCCTGCTACAGAGCTCCTCCCCCTCAGCCCCTCGGAGACGCAGTGACGCTTCATCCCAAATGAAAACCTGCAGCATTCCTCTCTGCTTTGTAATACTGGAGCACTGGCTGCTTGGCCTCCGCCTTCCTGGATTGTGAGGATTTGAGATCATCTGTGCAGCCTCTGTGACCGGCATGACAAAACTCACAGGGAGGGGGGGGGGGGGGGAGAGAGAGAGAGGGGAGAGAGAGAGAGGGGAGAGAGAGAGAGAGGGGAGAGAGAGAGGGGAGAGAGAGAGAGAGAGGGAGAGAGAGAGAGGGGAGAGAGAGAAGAGAGAGAGAGAGAGAGAGAGAGAGAGAGAGAGAGAGAGAGAGAGAGAGAGAGAGAGAGAGAGAGAGAGAGAGAGAGAGAGAGAGAGAGAGAGAGAGAGAGAGAGAGAGAGAGAGAGAGAGAGAGAGAGAGAGAGAGAGAGAGAGAGAGAGAGAGAGAGAGAGAGAGAGAGAGAGAGTTTCTGCTCCCAGTCAGGACATGTATTTTGATTCCTCTGCTACATGGGCCTTTTGTTGCCTGAAGCTGCCATCCTTTTGGAAAACTGCCCCAAATCTGCAGCAAGGCCACATTGTTATTGTCATTTAAACTCACACCCAGCTGAGTTTAGCAACGTGTACAGTGTCACAGACTTCCTGTTTAATAAGTATGAGAGAATCGGCCCCCGTGAACCTTTCCCACCTAATTATCTCCACAAACTGATAAAACTCGGGACCTGATCCTTTCACAAACCCAGAGAGTTGTAACGCTGGCTGCAGATATTTGGACGACTGCCTCTTTCCCCTCCTGCAGCCGGCAGAAGAATGTTTGTCACAAGATCCCGGAGAAATGAAGAGCTGCTGTGTTTAGTGTTGAGCCAAACGGACGCCGCTCATCGCAACGCTCAAAACTCAGATATGAATATCTGCAAAACCTCCAGCGTGAGGATCTTTCCCCCTGAACAAATCACTTCATTTACGCTTTAAGGAAAAAATACCTTTATCTGCTGAATGTCAACTTCCCATTGATAAGACAAAAGAACATCATGTCTCACGTCCTCGCAGTGCATTTAGTTGTATCTTCCTTTTTGCCGAGGAAGTGGTCAGACATAGGAACGGCAGCCGATCCGTTTCCTCCCGGCTGTCATCTCCCCCCCTCTCCCTTTCTGACGCCTCCACATCAAACCATCATATTTAATAAGGCCTCTGTAAACACTCCTCAGACTGAAGTTTCGCCCAACATCAAACGAAGGGTTCAAGTGTCCTGTATCTCCGTTAATATGCTTCTTTTTACCGCCCGTGTCCGGGGATTTGCATAGTTGTCCTTTGTTGATTTATTGAATCATAGCGGACAGTGCGGCTCGGTGACAGTGGGCTCACACGGGCCTCTTTATATGTTAATGCGCGATCCCGGAGGTTTTTAATAGAACTGAGGAATGGAATGGTCTTGCATAATTTGCCCATAAAGGCTGACACAGCTGCCTTGTCTGCCTCCTCTCCTGCAGCCGACGGGACTCTTCTCAGGTGCTGCGCCCCTTAATCTGTTTTCTAAACTTGACAGATCCGATAACGACCGCTGGTTGATGTATTTATTCTCGGGGCTGCAAAGCGATAATTTACCCGTTCCCTCTCTTTTCTCCCTCGTCCTCTAGATACTGAAGCAGTCGTGCACGGAGATCCTGAGCGTGGAGCCGTCCAGCGTCTGCGTGAACGGTGAGTGGATCCTCCTGCTGCCGCCTCGCAGGACTCGAGATGTCTGTCCAACAGTAACTGGAAAAGACGTCTCAGTTTCCAGGCAGGACATGGAAAAATCAGTGGGGACGTACTGAGCCAGAGGAGATCACGGTGGCTTGTTGGAAAACCATCTGACAGCACTCGGGTCATAACAGGAAACTGAAAAACCCTCAGAACGTTAAAATAACTGAAGGTTTTAAGACTTTTAACGCTCACAACTGGGACTTAATAGACTTGTGTCAGTGGTTCCCAGGAGATTTAACTGGTGCTTCATTGGGAGTGTCTGTCAGTCTGTCAGTGACCCTTCACCTCTGATTATGGAGCGCTTAAAACAAGTTTCCTTCTAAAGCTTTTAATTTGAAGGAGTACTAGATGCTTAAAGACGAATATTGAGTATTTTATGAGAGAATAAATAGAAATTTGTGTTTTAGAACTTTTTTCACAATCTTCAGGACAAAAAATTATTTTCATATTCGACATTTATGTAAATATCACAATAAATGTCGCATTATCTGTCTTTAACGTTTAAAGACACATTTTTACACGAATCTGAGGTCAGTCAATAATGTGTTATAAATCCTAACTGTATATAGACATAACAGTATATTGGCTTTTGTAATATTACTATTGATGAAAATTATATTGCGGTATTAACTGATATTGTTTTGAAACCTAAATAAATCACCAATAGTTTGATTCGAAAAGCGATAGATGTTAGATCTGAATTATCCAGAGTCTTGTCTTATCCAGGTGGACGAGAGGAGAAGTTCAGTTTGTCTTATTGAAGTCAAATCCATAAATCTAATCTCTGATAATCCACCACATTGCTGTAGAAACGTGAACGTGACCCCAAGATATCCAGTAGTCTGTGAATGTTCCATGTGGAGATAATGTCCCTCTGAAATCAAATGTGCATAGAAACTACAGGTATATGGAACAACCTCAAGATGCAGTTAGAAGAAAGTCCAACTATACGCAGGCGTCTCTTCCTCCTCCTCCTCCTCCTCTTCCTCCTCCTCTTCCTCCTCCTCCTCCCTCTTATCTTGTGTTTACATTCCACAGAGTCCTTCGACATCGTCCTCAGAGGAAACGGCTTCAAACTCGGCCGCAGCAGCGAAGGCGTCGTCTGCAGCTTCATAGTCGGAGAGCAAACCTTCAGTGAGTGTCTGGAAAACAACGAGGAGCAAATCACCACAGCACCAACATCCACCAGGCTCCATTCATGAAACCAACAAACAAACAAACAAACAAACAGAAAGTCACTCAGTTTCCAACAGTCAATGTGAACATGGCTCTCAACAGGATTCATTAGTTCCATCCTTCTTCTTCTTCTTCCATTCAAACGAGAGACCTCTGGAAAGCAGCATCAGGCCCCTCCCTTTTGATGATGTCACGGATGACGCCATCATATGGT
Organism: Platichthys flesus; assembly: GCF_949316205.1. Taxonomy (NCBI): domain Eukaryota; kingdom Metazoa; phylum Chordata; class Actinopteri; order Pleuronectiformes; family Pleuronectidae; genus Platichthys; species Platichthys flesus. The sequence continues at coordinate 2,357,644 of NC_084947.1, forward strand.
CATGCCCCAGCTCGATGGGCTCTACTCCGTGTTTTTTTGTTAAATATCATCACTGACTGTCTGTGATGTGACTCTCAGGCCACGCTCGGCTCTGTTGAAAAAGCAATAATCATTTTTTCAGGAAACAAAAAACATTTTTTGTTGCGCGGACGCACAAACACACACACACACACACACACACACACACACACACACACACACACACACACACACACACAGTAAACACTCATATTACAATCTGTCGTCTCTTCATTCAAAGTTGAATATTGTTCAGTTAACACAGGTTAAATGTCGATGGTTACACGATGCTTACTTTTACCTAGTGATTCAGAGACATGTCTTGTAGTTACCACATCTGGCCATAGTGGCCGCTGTTTCACAAAAGCGACATAACCCATTTTTTTTTTTGTTATAAAATGTAGTGTAATTTTTTCTGATTCGTGTTCTTAGCTTGTTTCTCTTGTTTTTCAGATCATAAGCCGAGTGCAGTGCGGAACGATTACCTGCTGTGTCCTGCACCGAAGCTCTATGACGTCGGACAGTAAGTGCACGGTGGTGAATGGACGTGTTGCATATGTGGACATTTTATTAAATATGAGTTTATTAAGAACTAGTCATGATTGACAGCTGAGACTGACACACAATTGGTTGACTGTGTGTATGGGCGGTACCTTGACACTGACTCCAATTTTAACAGGACGGCCGAGTCCTCTGGAACTCTCATCGAGCAGAGATCCCCAAAAAACTCACCTGCTCACGAAAGCTTTTGACCAATAGATCTATCCCCGTTATTATTTTCCAGTATTGGTTTATTCAAATATTACCTTCTTGTGCTCTACATCGAAAGGTTCTAAATAAGTCATTATTAAAATCTCCTGTAGCTGTCGTGACCCCTCACGCCCTCTTCATCCTTTTGCTCCTCTGATTTTAATTTGATTTATTGGAAGTTAAACCCGTAACTGAGGAGCCTAAAGACGCCGTCAACACTGTAGATGCAGCTCCATAGTAAAACATAACAACCCACAGAGACTCAAGTCAAATCAGTGTAAATAAGCATATATTCCTGGCTGCGTTAGTTATTGTTTGACTTTAACTCCGACTCTGGTTTTAATCCCGAAGCACAACAGATGATCGCTGAGGCGTTCTAGATGGAACAACAGATTTTCATGTCCTCGCCGACTGCAATCCAATCAAAAATGTATGATTACGAGTGCCGCTGGCTCCTGAAGGCGTTTCGGCTCCGAAGCAGATTATGTATCATATGATGTCGGTGACGCTGAATCAACTTCAGCCTCACCTCAGATAATCTGCTCAGGATGACATGTTGTTCTGCGCTGAGCTGAAGGTTGAATAGATGGAGGGATCAGAAAGATGCAGTGAGACCCTCTGTGTTTTGTGTTGGCTATGATTATTGAAAGTAGACTTTTGTGGGTTTTACCTTAGATTTGTTAAATGTCAGGGTGTATATTCACAATTCCAAGTTTTTTAATTCAAAAACTGTCAGACTAAAAAGATGCAAAACTAAGTAAAACAGAAAATCCTCACATTGGAAAATAAAATCCTGTTTTAGGGGATTAATTATATCAATTGGTTCATTTTTCTGAGCATATAAATGACCAAAAGGGGAAAAACAGTTTATCACCATAGCTCGATATTTAATTTGACCTTTGCTGCTTTGCATCTGTCCCAAGTTTGATTGATTTGTAGAATAACAAATCTCCGTATTAATCATCCCTCTGATTTCACAGTTAATCTCTTTATCTCAAATTGTGGGAATGCGATGATTTGAAATCCTGATTTTTCTCTCTTGGATAAAAAAAATCAGGAGAGCAAAACAACATCCTGGTGTTTTCCACTCGACTTGTTCAGGATGCAGTCGAAGAGATTCACTCGAGCGACAACATCTGTAAACCTACGGCGCCTGACAGGAGCCGAGCCGATGCTCCGCGGCCGCCATTTGCAGGAAGGCCCTGCTTAATTAACTCTTGGCTGCCAGTGGTGACCCATTAAGTAGTTAGCTGGGACGGGCGGTGAGTCAACACATCTGTTGGAGGGGCTTTAAAAGGATCCGCGACAGATGCAGCCGTTCCCTGCTCCGCGCTCCCCGTTTGAATTATTCACCATGCACTGAGATTCCATGCGCCCGGGCCACCTGCACGGAACGCCGGCGCCCGGAAACTTCCGTCTCCGTCCATCTGTCTTCCTCTGCTCCATCACTGGGGCGGGCGCTCAGGGCGCTCCGCGAACACCGCTCTACTCAGCCGAGGAACAATCCTTCACTGCGCATTTGCCCTTTTTCCACCATGTTTGTTACACGTGGGAGGGGGCTTCTCCTCAGCGGGCGCCGCCCCCCCCGCCTCCCGTCTTGACCTCGCAGATGTGCATTGTTCGGGAAACATATTTGAAATACGGCAGTGGCTCGAGCCCCCCCCCCCCCCCCGTCCCACCGGGGTCCTGCAGCAGGCAGCAGCTCCACATCCAGGCTCCATGTCCAGGAATCACAGTGTCCTCAGTTGGTCATTGAGCTGTGTAGGAGCACTCACAGAGAGGCATCATCTGCGCTGACAGCTGTGGCATCAGGCTTCAAACACTGGCAGCTGCCGATGCCCTTCCTCCCCTGCCACCCCCCCCACCTCTCCTCCTCCTCCCCCCCTTTGTGTATCCCCATTAGGAGACCCCGGCAAACCCTGCTGGGCCGCCGATGGAGAGGTTAAGTGGCTGCGCTCCTGCAGCAGCATGTCCTCACCTGGTGTTTTCACAATAATGACGAAGGGCAAAACAATAACTGAGCGGGGAGTCGACACCTGCTTGACGGAGCAGGTACAGGAGCTGATGCTCCTCAATAATTAAACAGGCCGTCCCGGGGCTGCTGCTGCTGCTGCTCGCGGGGGCATCGCTCCATCTGCTCCAGTGGGGGGTATGAAAATGTTTATGATGGAAATGTCCTGTTGTTTGATTGTCCTCCATGTGGCACCGGCGTGTTGGACGGGCTTGGGTTTGTTGTCACGTGACGCAGCAGGAAGCTGCAGCGTCTCTGTGGACGAGGACGTGAGCGACGTGTGGGACTCAGATCCTCGACGAGCCGGATCAGGGATTCAAGCTGTTCACTGGAAAAACACAAATATTAAGATTAATTATAGCAAATTGAGAAATAAGAGAATTTTCAGAATCAATAAGAATTCTTAGAAATACCATTATCATCACTTAATGCACTCTATCCTCGTAACAGCCATTATTTTAAGTGCTTCACCTTCTGTAGATCAAATAATTATATATTTTTGATCTGTTATCTCTGAAATAAATTTTTAATAAAGAAATATCTAATATAAATGACTTTATTCATGAAGCTCAATTCAAGAAGTTCAAAGTGTGTTAAAGAAAATATAAAATGCATCATGAGGAATTGTAAAAACCAACATAAGACAATAGAAGAAAGAAGCTTTAAATAAATCAAAATCTACAGTTTTTCACCTTCACACGACTTTTAATGATTTTGTGAATTATCTAAAAACACAGATTTATTGTCCAGCTTATCAATTTGTAAAATATGCTGCTGCTGTGTTTGAAACACCTGGAAAGAATGTCTGTCAGTGCAGATGTTTGTTTTTACACTTCTCCTATTGACATAGGAGATTTCTAACTTGTTGTTTTCCAGCACATGAACTTCTGCTTCTGCAATAGATTGAATGAATTCTGGGTAAATCTCTCTCTGCTGCAGAGTCAGGCAAACAAAATTCATATGGCTTCTCCTCTGACCAATAACGCATCATTTCACCAACTTCCGTGATAATCCGTTAAGTATCTCTTACGTGATTCCAGCAGAAAAACTATGAAAACATCAGTAATTCAGACTTTGAAGCTTTGCAGTTTAAAGAAATGAAAGTAAATGGTTTCCTGGACTTGTAGGAAAATGGATTTCTACTGTGCCATGAATTGAAAAAGTAAAGATATGTATTCAAGACGTCGTGTCGTACCACACTCTTGTTTTCTCTCCTCTCCGTCACCAGCTGCTCGCCCACAAAACCTCCAGTTTACTCTGAACTTTGCTCCATCAGCCGGTCTTTTAGTTTCCAAACAGTGGAAGTGTCTCCCGGTCCCGGTGCTTTAGGAGCTGATCCCCCCCCCCCCACCCACCTCAGCCGAGTTTCCTTCCCTCCATCAGAACTTCTGCCACCAACTCAGACCGCAGAGCGATGGCTCCTGGATGCCGAGTGACAGCCGTCGCATATGCTCCTCTGTGAATTATTCAGCCTCCTCAGTTTTCACGTCTTTAAGGGAAGTTTGAAAAGCCATTAGCGTCACCGACGTCAGCTTCTCCAGCTGCAGCGCATCACCAAAGCTCAGTGTCACGGCGGGGGCCCTCTACTTTCAGACAGATTAAATCGAGCCCAGGGACAAAGTTTTTCTCCCCAGCGCGGAGGCGAGGAGCAACCTTCTGCCGTTCAACTGGTGTCACTGGGAGCCCGTGTCGCTCTCCACTCGAGTTCTGACTGATCCCTCGGCCCCCGTGACAATCTGGCCTCTCATCTCCCATTTATTCAGACACAAGCGGCGACCCACCGAGCAGCTGCAGCTCTCTCCTCAGTGTCACTCACCGGCTTTGACTGCGTGGAAGTTAAATGACAGGGAGGCTTGTTTTAAATTATTCATCCCACCTCATGCAGTTGCCTTTTATTCCCCCTCTTTCTAACCCTCATGCCAACATTTTAATATTCCGTGCAACATCACCAGATTGGCACAAACCGGAGCCGCTTTCAGAGATGAGCTCTGGAAAATGTCCGGACAATTGGGTGCAGACATTTTGTGTGATTTTCCTTTTAACCTATGAAAGGTGCTCTAGGGAATCGTCCAGGTCGAGCAGCAGGAGGCAGGACATGACGTGTAAATCACATGTTTTTTGTTCAAGGCACATTCACAGCTCTTATCTCCAGAAGCTCACAGATCTCCTCACCTTACCAAGTGGACCATTGACTCTTTTCCATCCTGAGATATTTGGATTCTTCCACTTTCACGTCCGTCATGTCTGAGAAACCTCATCAATGTCCAGAGCAACTGACTTGGACGTTTTTCGAACTCGTATTAAGCCTCTCCGGAAAAGTTTAGTTTTGGTTCATGTCAGAAAAGCAGCTTTTTTCACAGACCTTCATTTATTGTTGTTTTCTTCTAGTCAAACAATTAAGCAACTTAATCTGTAGGAAGTCGAAACACTTTCCCTCAAGTGTTTGCAGCACAGGATGTTCGGTGAAGTCAAGTTTATTCATAGAGCACATTTAAAAACAGCTGCAGTTTAAGAGAGTGCTGCACAACGAACAAAGACACAATGAAAAATACAATAAATGTTGAAAATAAAACAACATAGACTAGCAAAAGTAAAATTTGATAAAATGTCCAGTATGTTTTTAAAGGCCTGGTCATTTATTCCTTTAAAACAATTAAAAGAAACTGGAACTCGATCCTGAACTGAAGCTGAAGCCCCCCCCCCTAGGAACCTTACATATCTGAATAACTGATTAATTTTCCGCTGAGTGACAAAGACAATGACTAAACACTTCAGCGCTAATTGTAAAAATGTGTTACGGCCGAAACCACTTAAAGACTTGGTCATTCTTCTGGAAATAAAAAGGGTGAAAAGAGACGAGGATATACGACGGGTGCAGATTCTGCCCACTCAACAGTAACTCTGTAATTAGGAGGAGGAGGAGGAGGAGGAGGAGGAGGAGGCCTCGCTGGTTGGGTTGTGGTGTGTTAAGGATGTCCAGTGATGTCAGGTTATAGGGAGGGGGGGGCTGGCGTTCGTCAGTGTAACTCGCTTGGGAGCTTTTCCCTCCTTCACACGCCGGGGGTCCGCTCCTTCTCCGGCTTGATTAACAACCTGCCCACCATTACCACGGATTGAGGTGTCATCTGAATTAGCCTCTCCCCTCACCCATTCAGCTCGAGCACTTAGTTAGTGCTCAGTGTCTCAGTGTCTCAGCGTCTCAGTGTCTCAGTGTCTCAGTGTCTTCAGACACAAAGACGTTTTGTGATGGAAGCAGACTGGTTCTTTTTGATCCTGTCGATCTTCTTGTTTTAATGCAGAGGAGGAACGAGCACAAACGTTTCAGCTGCAGTTCACAGTTCACTTTGTGTTTCAGCTGGACTGGATTCAAACCCTGTGCACTGTGGTTCTCCCAGTGGTTCCATTTCAGTTAGCGCTATATTTTGACTCTTCTATTTGTGTCGTCTCTTGCGTGCTGGTTCCCAGCCTGTCAATGTGTTTGGTTTCAATGCTTCAGGATCCCAGAGCAGAATGGAACCAAATCAAACTCGTCCTTTTCCACCTTTTCTGGAGTTCCGAGCAGGTGTTTAATATCGAGCCAGTTCTCTGTGTTTCGAAAAGCTGGTTCAACTCTGGCCACAACAAGAAGACCAAACAAATCATTCTGACCACAATTTGTATTTAGTTTATGTCATGTTCAGGCTATAAAGAAGATTTTAGGAAGATTTTAAACTGGTTCTTAAAAGGTTTGCAGCTCTGAACCAGCAGCAGGTTCCCCTTTGTTGAAGAGGGCTGTGTGAGTGCAGCAGAGTGTAACAAAGAGAAACCTGCAATGGGAAGTAAGATTCTAAACCATATAATCTATTTATTTGATAGGGAATCGACCTGATTATTCCAGAAGTGGAACACGTATCTCGAGAATCATTCTTCAACAACGGCAGCAACAACTGGTTCTCCAGATCTGGTTCTGCATACTGGGTTCGAGCTTCCCTCTTGTTTTCAGTGAAATTAAATGATTTGAAAGATTCTGCTGAATATGGGGGAAAATCCTCATATATCACATTAAAAACACTAAACAAATTCCATCATGATTCTCAAGGAAATCAGATAATAAGTCAACATGATCCTGGTTTTTCAACAAAATCAGCTCAGTGGTTTTTGTGTGATCCTTCTGACGCTCAGAAACAAACCTCAGTGAAACACAAAACAAGTGAAACCTGAAGAGGAGCCGTCCACAAGTTGAAGTGTCAAAGTGTCAAAGTGCATCGTGCCGTTTTTAAAGTTTCCCCTATTTTAAATATTTAGCGTGGGTAAATAAGAAGTCAGTTCAGACTATTTAGAATAAAACGCATAGTAATGGACACATGGTCTGGTCGCTCATCTGTTCCGAACCACAGGAGAGTTGGTGGCCCAAGGCTCTGCCTCAGGCTCCAGCCTCAGCAAAGAGAAGCGCTCCTGTTATTATTCTGCTGCACCGGGTTTCATGCAGGCCTCCCCTGAACGCTACCACACACTCACAGCTGGCCACTCACACACACAGACACACACACACACACACAACCACGCCGCTGCCGCACTTCTTTCTCTCCTCTGTCTTTTTTGTGTTGGAGGATTTCAGGCGTTTCACTTGTTCCGTATTCCTGAATTCTCATTAAACCTGCAGTAATTGGATTGGGCATAATAGACATATGGAGATTGAGGTGCCGTTCATCATTAGGGTTTTAATTGCACCCATTTTGGTCTCTGCAGGTTTTCTCTTTCTTTCTTTCTTTCTTTCCTCCGTCTAAATAAGTCGTAGGAGTTCACGAGCCTTGTTACCGAAAGTCCGGTTCCCTGAGGGAGTCGGGCTAATGTGAGCACTTTGTTCGATGCTTTTAAATCTGTGGTGAAACAATGACTTTTAGCTTTTCACTTGATTTGTCAAACCATTAGAGGAAAGTACTGATTTATAGATGGATAAGATTTGATTGATAGATAAGTCAGGTACCTCGATGAAGGCCTTTGTGTTCCAGGTGCATTTCTATCTTTCCTACATTAATAAAGGCTTTTTATTATGCTTCCTTTATTTATTCCTTTGCATCAATGATTATTGATATTGCGATGGAAGTCTTTGTAGCAGTTTCTCTTTAGTTATATTGAAATCCAACAGATCTTTGATAGTTTTTCCTCATATTTGATGGATTAGACTAAAACACAGTCGGCAAAAGAGTAAATTCTGTCATAAATCAAGTTATAACTTATTTAGTTGATTTCCAGTTAGTTAATAAGGATGAAACCTTTTCTCTTTCAGGACCATGGACGTTCTGATCAGCCTGAACGACGGCAAATCCTTCATCTCCAGCTCCTACAAAATCACAGCTTCCACGTGTGTGAGTCTGAAGCACCAGCAAGTTAAAATCATTTAATAACATGTACCAAATGTGAATTTACCAGATATGAGGATAGCAGTGGGATTATGGGATGATGGATGAATTGATATATGGATGTGTGGATCATCCTCATGGGAAAATTTGGTTTAAAGGAGCAGTAAACACAACAAATAGATATACAAATAATAATGTTTATGAAACACCATGAATCCAAACTACTAGACCTGATTAGAGCGAGTAATCTGATTACTGTGGTTTCCTCCTGCAGTCGGACGGCTTTGTGGTGGCGATCGTCTTCCTGGTTCTGCTGGTCCTCGTGGCTCTGGCCCTCATGTGGTGGTTCTTTCCCCTGTGCTGCACACTGGTGAGTGTTACTGGGGAGTCACTGGTTTTAAGAACAGGACTATAGATGTAGAAGATTCTCTTTAATAAATTACATCATGGTATAGAGTCTTGAGAACATGATTCTCTCTGTTGCAACGCGCAGCTCGTCTGAAGCAACTGGGTTCAACTGAATCTGTGGTTTTTAAGAATGCAGTTGAATTTGAGGAAGTGTTTCGGTTAATGTCACTTGTAAAAAAACAAAAAGCTGAAACCACAGTGACCAGCAGCCGGTCGGGCTCAGCCGAGGCCGCTCGCCACTCAGCGGGCTCGATGTTGCCCATCAGCTGGAGGTGAAGGGGAAGTGGTGCAGCAACATCTGTTCAACCTCATCACCTCCGGTTTACCTCGTTCACCCGCGGCGGCTTAGCAACACCACACAGGACGAACCTCAACCAGGAAGTCGAGAAAGCCACTTCCTGCCGACGAGCGATCGAGTGAGAACACACGAGTTCCTGAGAAGAGAAGAAGTCAGAGAACACGAGATGTGACAGATTGTTCCTCCGTGAACAGACCGGTGTTTGTTCAGGAGACTGGATCCACCCGGGGACCGAAGTGATTCATTATCAGTTTGTGTTTTAATCGCGTTTGAGTCCGTCACGTTTCTGCTGCTGATTAAAACACTTACTGTGTTCGGGTAAACACGGATTAACTGGAATCTCAGCCTCTGCTGGTTGAAGGGAGTTCCATGTGCTGGTGTGAACGTGGAGGCAACTTCATTTTTTAAATGAATTTAAAGAAAAACATGAGCTTCACTGATTTATTTACAATTATGGCAATTTCAGTCGCGCTCTAGTTTAGTGTGTGTGTGTGTCTGTGGGTGTGGGTGTGTGTTTTTACTCAATAAATGCAGACATGAACATCCAGAGAAGCAAATTAAATGGGATTTTAATATTATTAAATGTTACCACTATGAAAAATAATAATAATTGAATACATTAATTGAAAAATTCATGATCTGTCTGATCATCTATCATCACCTATCTGCACAATAGTGGGCATCATTGTATAGTATAGTAAAGTGTAGTATAGTAAGAAGTATCCTGTTGTGGTTTGAACATATTTCATTTGACATAAATTAGATAAAACACACAATAAACATATTAAAGATCAAATTCACTGATGATAACCTGATAATTATTCACACATTCCATAGATATGATGATAATATAGTATTTAAATATTGTTTAGGCCATAATAATGTGATATATTCTAACAAGTTCAAGACTTGTTTAATCCTGGAAGCCTTGTTGCCCCCCCCCCCCTCACCTCCGTCCTCTCCCACTTAACAATTTAGAAAAACCCACAGCAGGTTATGGTTCGGGGCTGCGAGGCGCGGGGCTACAGATGGTGCACCCGCTCTTGCTCTGTGCCTCTGCTTTTATTATTTTGATTTCCAGCGGAGATCTGATGAAGGCAAATTTACCCCCCCTGCCCCCCCCCAGCACCTCCGTTCCGGCTCAATCACGCCGGCCCCTAAATGACTGACGTTACCTGGCTTTGTGGACCTGAAGGGAGCCCATCCAGAATGAGATGGAAGCATATTTTGGAAAACCAACAAAGGCATTAAAATGTAAACCCCCTGCAGCATGTCTGGCCGCGGACGTGTTTGTCTTGGTGGAGCGAGCTGCTGTTGCCTTCCATCGAGGGACGCGGCAGAAGAGGAGGGCCATGTGTGGCTTGTTAATATTTAAACCCCCAGTCTGCCAGGTTTCAGCAGTCAGGATGAGGCCACGCACACACACACACACACACACACACACTAGCCCAACCTCTCTCCCACAATCCCTCTCTCTCTCTGCCTCTCTCCCACATGGCCTGATGCCAGGAGAGAGGTCATACAAGCTGTGGAGTGGTAATTTCTTTGTTTATGATTTGTTTGGGAAGTAAAACTCGGAAACGGCGTCGCCCTCAGTTCAGAAGAGTTTTCAGTGTCGGAGATGAAGTTTATCCAAAAGTACAAATGAGTCCCTGATAGTTTGGAGGCATGTTTGGACACGTTTTAAACTCAGTTGGTGCCTAATATGTTAATAATCTCTGATTGTTTAATTTCACGAGTTGTCAGCGTTGCTCCCTGAGGCAGAACTTTCCCCGTCTTGTGTTGCTGTTTCCCCCTCGGAGACATTTTTATTCTCACAACAGTTGAATGTGTCCGGAAACAAATACACAAATCATTTAAAAATGGTACCTCCAGGAAACAACTGTAAAACAAGTTCTGAGCTCGAGGTCGGAAAAACAAACAGATCATCAGAATCAGAATTCTTTTTATTGCCATCTATATTTGCACATACAGGAAACTGCCTTGGTGTGGTTGTACAAACAACAATATAAAAACAACAATAGAACAACAATATGTACAGTAAGAGAGTTATGGGCACGTGCGGTTCTAAGGTGCAGAGATTGGTGATAGTGCCACATAGGGACGATTCCTCTGGCTCCTCTGATTGGTCCGATTCCCCCCCGGTGTCATGGCCGCAGTGGCGAGCGGCTGTCAGATGGCTAAGTATCCTGCGGTCTAGTTTTTAATTATGCCGACACATCGCTGAGCGCCCTGCTCTTCACATCTGTCCGTCAGGTAGCTGGGAAACCGCAGCCTCGCCGCCGTCATCGGCATAATCCCACAATATGTGGTGGGAATCTGCTGCACTTAATAAAAGGAGATAATCCCGTCGGCGTAAGGTGAGGTTTAAAATCACGTTAATCAGCGTATGGAGAGGCTACTCGCAGCCACGCACTGGATCTGCTTACAGCCAGTCGTGTGTCAAAGAGCGATTAATTAACGCTAATTGATTATTTTTCATTATTCTAATGACAACAGTATGTGGCCAATGCGGTGGGATCCCTGCACGAAGCAGCTGTTAGCATCTATGATATGCTATAATTACATTGCTCTTTCTTCTTCTTTTTATCTCCCCTCAAAAACCAATTTAGCAAATGCATGAGCAGTGATGACAGCGTAGTATCTGTCTGTGGTGACTAATGGACAAAGGTCTGCCTTCCGCTCGACCACAGCTCCAGCTGAGAGACGTCCCTGCTGTAACTGTATGAACAGTATTTATAGACCAGTGTGAAGCTAACGTCCACGAGGCTGTGAAGAGGTTTTATTTATTAACACAATCTGTGCGGAGGAGAGAAGAGGAAGTTTGTTTCTCACTTCGTCTCATGTTCACGCTCTTCCTCTCTCCTCAGAGTCTGAGGTTGTTCCATAGTTTCATTTGATCTGGTTAGTTTTGATTTCACATTGTAATTTAAGGACTAAATTATTATGTCTGACATGCAAGCGTCCTGTCGTCATCACCCACGTGGGCGGAGTCTACCTGTTCTTGACTCTGATTGGTTTGTAGAGGGCGTCTGACGTGGGCGTGTTGACAGTGGGGTGGGCAGTAGTGATCTTTCCAATTGAATGGAATCTGTTAATTTGGCAGCTACGGTAGCATCTTTACGGTATTACTACCACCATCACCAACTTCAGGAGTAGCACTGTGGTGGCTCAGGAGGTAGAGAGGGTTGTTGGTTCGATCCCCGGCTCGTTGACACTGCATTTTGAAGTGTCCTTGGGCAATAGAGCAAGGCATCGTATGAGCAACAGAAAAAGTGAGCGTTCAAACATATTGTTGGAGGTGAAGACGGCAGCTGCTTCCTCTTCTTCTTCTTCTTCCTCTCTTGTTTAATGCTGTCTCTACTTCCTGTGATTGTGGTTGATGAGTTTTCACGCTTTCAACAAACAGAACCTTGCACAACCACATAAACACACTGAATGCTCATTCTTAAAACACTCAAATTCAATTTTAAAAAGCTCCATATATAAGAAAACACCTGTAAACTGCTTCCAGGGCCTCTCGTATCAAAGAGGAAGACGTACGACTCCTGAAACCTCAAAATGTCGGAGAATAAACTCCCCGGCCTGATCCGTCTCACACTCGAGGCCCGAGCGGCGTCTTCAACAAAAAGTTGGATGTGTGGAATGTTGACTGTGAGGCGTCTGACTGACACCTGACAAATGTCCCCGTGTCAGGACGCTCCTTTGCTTCGCGATGCACATCTGCAAAAAGCTCGTGGAGGCATCTTGTCCTTGAGTGGAATCACATTGTGGACAACCTGCTCCTCAGGTGCCATGTCACCCAGTGGTGTCATGAACAATGCCGCCGGGCCGGTCACTCTGCTGCGGGAGAAGTGTGTCGTTTGTCTGTGTGTGTGTGTGTGTGTGTGTGTGTGTGTGTTGTTGTGTGTTTGACGCCACTCATCTTCCACCCAGACGGAGCTTGAAGCCGAGCCCGAGCTTCCTCCTCCGCATCTCGTTGGAGCTAATTAACTCCTTAGGACTTTAAGATTGGGGGGGGGGGGGGGGGGGGGAGCATCGATACCGGTCCAATTAATTAAGAGCTAAACGGGCGACAGCCATCGCCCCAAAGACTCCCCCGTCAACAAGTTGATTTCCAGCTTTTTCTTTATTTTGCACGGGGGGGGCTGTTGTTGGTTTACAAGCAGAACCCTTGTAATCAGTAGTCAGCCAGGGCGGGGGGGCGGGGGGGGGGGGGGGGGGGGTCTGCGTACACAGCGCAGTGAGCTCAGGGACGTCTCTGTCTGTCTCAGTCACCTGTCACGAATCACCTCCGTCAGCCCCGTCTGTGCTCGGCCTGACACGGCTTGAGCGTGTGTGTCTGTGTGTGTGTGTGTGTGTGTGTGTGTGTGTGTTTTGTGTGTTCGCACTCGTCCCTCTGTGGACTTTGTGCTGACGCTCTTTTGCTTTTTGTGTTTATCCAGGTCATCAAAGACCCGCCGCCGCCTCCCCCACCTTCCCGTCCTCCACCACCTGTGAGTATTAATATGGTGTTGTCTCTAAATACTACGATTTAAATATAGTAAAACTTCATGGCTTCCTTTTCAAAATAAGAAGAGGACATTGAGATCTTTTCCTCTGACTCCTGACAAAATGTTTATTTCTCAAATTGTTGAGCTCTATTTAGAAAACGTTTAATGTTATTACTCTGAGAAATATGAATTATTTAATAGTTTTAAGACCTTTTTATAATCTAGCAAATCTCTTTCGATCTCTAGTTTGCACCTCATATAACTATTGATTAAAAATAAAGATATCACATTGTTTATAGTCTCACTTCCTTCTTGACAAAATGACGGAAATGATCTTCAATCGGAAGGAAACGGATTCAAAATATAAACGGAACTGAAAGAAAAGAACAATACGATCACATTCCTGCTCCGTCTTCCTCTTGTCAGTGTTGCAGGTTTGATAAATGACGATGTTTATGTGATGGTAGAGGAAGTTTAATTAACAAGTCTCTGAATCTCCCCCCCCACGTCTTCCTCAGGAGCCGGAGCCGCTGCCCAAGTCGAAGTGGCCGACTGTGGACGCCTCCTACTACGGAGGAAGAGGAGCTGGAGGAATCAAACGCATGGAGGTCAGAGAGTTGATATCATTCTTTATTCTTCTTTGTTTGGTTTTCAAAACATGAGGAATGATATTGTGAACATTTTAATTCAAGAACGCCTCAAGGAACTTTCTTTAAATTTGGTACAAACGTTCAGTTTCGACTTAAATATGAACTGATTGGATTTGGGAGGTCGAAGGTCAAAGTTCGAGGAGACACGCAGGCGGCAGCAGGAGGTGGGACGGCCGCTGTCCACCCGTCCTCGTCAGTCCACTGATGTCTCCGACGTGACAGGCCCTGCCATCTCGTCCTTGGCCGTCCGGGGCCTGATTGGATCAAGTCATCGTGGGGATGAAGGATTGAGTGCTGCTGTCAACTTGACATATCCACCTCACCCACCTCCCCCCGAACCTTGGCAGGGCCTTTGTTATCCGCCTGCTCCCTCCGCGGGGAATCCAGGTTTGAAAGCCCCACCCCCCCATCCCCTCCCTCCCTCCCTCCCTCCCCTGCCCTCGCTGCCGTACCCCCTACCGCTTCCCAGCCTCGAGGAAGTTGGTGGCATTGCAGGGATTTCCCAGCATCCTCTGGGAGCTCCTACCGCTTGATTCCATCCCCACGAGTGTTGGCGAGATGCGAACCCCCGACTCTCCCCTCCTCCCTCTCTCTTCTTCCCGTGGCAGGTTGATTCCCACCGACAGGTCTGTCTCCACTTCTGAGGACTCGCCCTCGCGCTCGGAGAACCAGGCGCCTGTAGAGACTTCCTCTTCTCCTGCATCCACGTTTTCTCGATGCTTCGCCTGCCGCCAATATGTCAAACGTGTATTTAACGGGCTGAGGTGACAACATATCTTTTATTCATCGCAGCCCTCTCTTCTCTTGATGATGCAGGCCGGGGCCGGGGACGTATCCCAGGGATGATTCTGAAAAGCTGTTCTATATTGTCACGTCTTAACCTACAGCTTGAAAACGGTGTCGCTAATTAACCACCTCTCCCCGTTCATGAGATGTGGATCCTTTTTTTTTTTATCTCCTCCCTGCAACAGATGTGATGAATTCAATTAAAAGGCAGGACAGCTTAGCTAACACACAAACCTGCATTCACACACACACACACTCTCACACACACACACACACACACACACACACAGTCATAACAAATAAGACAGTATGTAGATGATCTTGTTAACTAAAGCAAACAACAGGTTTTTCAGGTGATTTTTATTTTCTTATGGATTTACACAGGTTTTAACAGCTCTGAGATTACAATTTCATAACAGTAACCCTGAGTGAAGGGGTTTGAATATGTGGGGTTTGTTTTTGAATACGTCTGAAATGGGATCACTTTGGTGCTGGGTTGATATTTGTGTTATTGTAATTTGTGTCATTGTTGTTTGTGTCCAGGTGCGTTGGGGGGAGAAGGGCTCGACGGAGGAGGGGGCCCGGCTGGAGAAGGCCAAGAACGCCATCGTGTCTTTACCGGAGGACGAAGAGGAGCCAGTGGTGAAACGTCCCCCCCCGAAGCCGGCTCCCACCTTACACGCAGAGAATAAATGGTACACTCCCGTCAAGGTAAATACTCCCACGACCAACCTGACACACAAAACGTCTAAATACTACTTTACTTCTATAATAATAATAATAATTTCCCACGATATTTAGGTTTTAGAAGAATTTAACGAGCTTTAATTGTCTAGCAGAGAATTTTATAAACGATAACAAGTGCTCCTATATGAAGGGGACCTAATTAACCCCCCTGAGGTTCGTTCTTGAAATGAAACCCAGGTCAAAGACCAGTGGAACATAGATGCACATAATGGGATCTTGTGATTTACATGCGGTCCCATGTTTTGTGTTTGTTCAGGGTCGTCTCGATGCTTTGTGGGCGTTGTTGAGGCGGCAGTACGACCGCGTGTCCCTCATGCGTCCCAGCTCCTCAGAGAAGGTAAGAACCTAAACTAAGAACCTGAATCCACCAAACTACAAATCTACAACTCCACACTCGAAAGCACAGACGTCATACGAGTGAGGAAGAAACTATAAATAAGCAGAGGTGTGCAATACTTCAGTGTGTGTGTGTGTGTGGGATCCAGTAAATGAGTGTTGTGTTTGGCTTTTTGTTGTTCAGACCTCTCGCCTGAAGGGAGTGAGTCACAGTTTCCTCACTGGTCAGTGGAGCTGCTTATTGTGTTTGAGGATGTAAAGAGTAAACATCCTTCATCGGTGAGAAGTGTGGATGGTTGTTGTGTTTTGTGACTATTTAAAGGACGAGTGTGTATCGTCTTTAAAGGCGGCTGTGGCTCAGGGGGTAGAGCGGGTTGTTCACTAATCAGGATGTGTGTGGACGTGTGAGAGATAGTGATTTATATGAGTACACAAGTGTATTTAAAGTACTTTTTGTGGTCCCTCACACTAGAAAATTGCCATATAGATGCCAGCCATGGAATATTAAATGGAATCTATAGGCAGAAATAAAATATAATATTGATGATTATGTTTACACAAGTTAAAAATACAGATTTGAAGGCAAAGAATAGGAAAAACATGAGATGTTGTCTACACACTTCCTCTGGTGTGAACATGGCGGCTGCGCCTCAGGAGGTAGAGCGGGTCGTCCACTAACCAGAGGGTCGGCAGTTCAATCCCCGTCTCACTCATCTATTAGTTCAGAGTGATTCCTTCATTTCTACATATTTCTACTTTCCCCAAACACTCGCTGCAGCAACAACCTTTTGCATTTTTCACGTCACCTTTGCTCCCCAGTACATATTCTTCTCCACCCCTGGGACATTCAAATGGTTCATGATGGGAGCCCACCAACACTCTGGTATTTCAAAATCCCTAATCTGCTGAATCTGTTATCACTGCAAATCGTATTGAGTCGCCACAGTGACCCGTACGGACTCACTTCTTTATGGCTGTGTTGCACTCCAGCTGTGTTGTTCCAGTGATCTGTGCACCGGGCCTCGGCACAGGAGGCTCCTGGCACAGCTCGGTCACTGTGCTGCCGTTTCCTAACCGAGCCGCAGCTGCAGCGACTCACAGGAGGAGGAGGACGAGACCTAATACGGTCAAACACTGGAAGAGGAACTGTACTGATGCTAGGAACCAACACCCACTGAAACCTGACACCGGGCCGGCGGTCAGGAGAGCACGCGCCTCACAAACCGCCATGACAGAAGGTTTTCTTGTTTGTTTTTTTACAAGGAAACGGTCAAACCAATAAAACCACAACATCTGCTCTGGACACGACATGAGCTGCTGTTGCCTCATCTCAGAATGAATGTGAAAGATTGAAGTTCAGAAATCCCCCTTCATCCCACGTTAATGCAGCATACAGCTGTTTTTTACAAGCACATCAGCAAGAAGCCAACTCAAAATCTAATTTAATTTAAAAGCTCAAGTGAAAACAATAGACCCCTCTGAGCGTTTTCCTGTAAAATAATGCAGAGGGCTCTGCAGGCGAATGGGAACAAGTGACACATCTGTACAGATGTTTAATGTATAAACTTCCTTCTTCTGAGGAAGAGAAGTGGAACCATGAGAGTTTTGAGTGGTTCAGGGAATGATGTCACGACTGCAAATGTCTCAAGGGGAATTACGTGCACAGCTTTAAGGAACAATGTTTGTTTAACCAGTTGTGATCTGAAGCTCTGGACGTCAACCTGTTAATTCCTGAACTTGTATTTTTAACCAGATTAATCCAGATCTGTTGAGGACAAGCGTCTTTCAGCATCCAGAAGATTTCAGGAGAATCTCCAGACTTGAACGTAGCTGTCAAGCAAAAACCAGTGCAAACCAGTCCCTTACTGCAGAGCTTACAACTGGTGTGTGTGTGTGTGTGTGTGATGTTGACGTGTCCTTTAGAACGACTTCATGACTTCTCCCTGTCAGAGTAAGAATGACTCATGCATGATGTGAGTGTGTTTCTCTGCCATGATGATAACTTCCTGGTGCCTGGTTGTTTCATGAGGCATCACGATGAGTTCAGGGCTTTTATTTTTCATGAGATTAACAAACTTGCCGAGTCTCATGCAGTGTGCTCATTGGCAGACGCCCTTTTGTTTTTCACGCTGAAATGACAACAATTCCCTCGCCCGACCTTTCGTCCAACTGTCGGAGTTTCGAACAGACAGAGGCAGAAACGTGAGAGAGATGATAGATGTCGATGATGGATGATAGATGATGGATGTCGCCACACATGAGGTCGCCCCAGTCGCTCCGAGCAAACTGTTCTGAAGGAGGAGGAACGTGAGAGGGAGAAACCCGCTGGTGGGTAAACCAGTTGTGTCAGAGCACTTAGGCCGGGAGAGGCCGGGCTGCCAGCGGAGACCCCGACACAGCTGGCTCGCCTCATTCACATGCCGATCGCCAAACGCCACTGACACGTCTGTGATCAAGTGCCAGACACGGGAGGGAATCAGACACACGGGGCCACGGACGCTTTAACCGAGCTGCCACCGAATCAAACTTTATTTTTAAAATGAGTTGAGATGTTTTTAAATTTATGATACAGCTGGATTTAAACCAACGACTCTGTTTAAAAGATGGAGGAAATAACTGTTCCTTAAAATGGAAACCTGTACTCTTGATCGCCCCCTGGTGGTTAGCTGTAAAATCAGTAATCAACCAAGCCTCCTCCATGTTAATAGCTGGGACATGGACTAAATTATAAGTCAAAGTGCTTGCAATTATATTGATTTCTGTTATTTTAGGTAGTTTTGCAGTTTATTATCCCACTGATATATGTTCAAGTTCAACTTTGGTTTTAATTAGTAATTTGATAGGTCAGGAAAACTCATTTTCAAACATACATCCACAAACAATAGAGATTTCAAATCATTTTCTTTTGACCAAGGACATAATTAGCTCTATAATTAGCCACTATAGTGGATCTATTTTAATATAGAAACTGTGGCTAACTGTGGTGTATATATATATATATTCCCACGGGATTAATAAAGTATCCATCTATCTATCTATCTATCAATATCTCATTTACAGGGTCTGCAGCCTGGTGCTGGTTGTGTTTCTGGTGTTTACAAGTGAACGTGGCTTGATTAAAATGTGGCTGGTGGCAGGTTTGGTTGTAGATGGCACAGCAGGGACATGGAGAAGAGGCAGGGGGGGTGGGGGGAGTGGGGGGGGCAGCGGTCTTTGATGGCGGACAGGAAACCTCCAGGGTCATGAATTTTCCTGCGGAGGTTACGAGGACTTGTACAGGTGTAAGGAAGCAGGTTGCCTCAGACATCTGTTCCGCTCGGGGAGCCGGGTGTCCACGCCACCTCACGCTCTCCTCCTCCTCCTCCTCCTCCTCCTCCTCCTTCCGTCCTCGGCCTCCTTCCCTTCGCTCAGCGGCCTCCTTCCCTGACCCCTCCCTCCCTCAGCGCCGCCGCCCGCAGCCAGACTCCTCGATTGTCAGCAGATGCAGAAGAGAGACAGCGAATGAGAGTGAAACGGCTTTTTCTGTCTTTCTTTCTTTTCCTTTTTTTTTGTGGTCTCACATTTAGCGCCTGAGGGCCTTCAACACCAAAGGTAGAGCGGGGGTGGACACAGCTGCAGTGCCGAACTTGCCCCGGGCACAAATAAAGAGATCTAATGTGGTTTGACTGTGTTGTCGGTGAGACCGGGGAGCCGGGGAGGCACTTCAGAGCCAACTTAGCACAGCAACATCTGCCGCCAAGTTTTGCCGGGGATCGACTGGGGACAGCAGGTAGAGGAAGGTGGCGGGGGGGGGGGCCTTATTCTGATGCTCACTCGGCTCTTTTTGAAGAGGTGGTGGTGTGCTTTCTGTTTTTTTTGGGGGTTCGCCACCCCCACCTTCACACTCCAGGTATTGTTTTCTGAAAGCAGCTGTCCACAAAATGTCCCAACAAGGTGCTCGATGAATGATGCATCACTGTACATTAAACCCTCCGAGTGCCACGGTGGACAGACATGCGGGCCGGTGGGCGAGCGGGCGAGCCAGGAATGGAGAGCGGGCGTTTGAGTTCCTGTGAGTCCGGTTGGTTTCCAGTTGTTCTTCTCACGCTCGCCTGCTCCTCGCCAGGGGGACGTGTGGGCTGAGTGAGCTGGTGTGTGTGGAGGTTAATGATATTATCTGAGGGACCTCTACATTGTGAAGCTCAGTATCAGGTTTTTATCAGGAGATCAGATCTTTACATTTTTTATTAAAAGGTCTAACGAGGCGATTTTTACTGATTCAGATCAGAAACAGAGAAACGCAGAAAAATAACCTTTTTGTTCTTTTTCTTCTTATCATCGAAGGCTCACATTTCATCGTAGCTCATCTTCAACCTCATCTGAAAAGAAAAAACATATTTTTCTTTGTTGCTCCGATTTCTGTCATCCTACATGTCGCTGTCATATTTGAAACATTATAATTATAAGTAAAGAAACATTATATCATTTTCTCTATTTTTATGTATTTTTGAATTTCATTCCATTGGACTTTCTTAGAGGGGAAATTCAATCAACATGAAGACATTGATTTAGATTCCAGATGTCTGTCAGAGGGATTTTCCATTATTTTAGAATTGTATAGTCAAGTAGCTCTTTTTATTATTTCATATCCAAAAATTTCCCATGACAATATATATATTAGAAATTAATAGATACAAAAGGAAATCAGGATACATCAGCCAAGGCCCAACTTTCCCTTTCAATTTCACTAGATCAAGATTTGTATTTGGATCTGCACATAATATTAGAAATCAATAAAAATGTTGAAAACCTCTCCTTAAAGAAGTTGAACAATGAATTCCTGGATCTGCCTCCTCATCTGGATCTGCACCAAACATTGAAGGGCTTCTTCCTTTCGGTCATTCCTCAGCCCTCTGCAAATTCTTTTTTAAAACAGCTTTACTGTTTTTCTTCCTGCAAGCAAACAAATGCCGAAAGACACAGAAGCTCCTTGGAGGGAGGAAGGATGAGAAGACATTTCACATCAGGAGTCGGGAACGTCTGAGAGGATTCTGAGTTTTCTTTCACAGAAACAAACGGAGGCAGTAAAGCACAGTGGACGTAGAACCAGCCTCCCACACCTCTCCGCCTCCCTCCTTCCCTCCTTCCTTCCTCTCCTCCTCTCCCTCCCTCAGCTGTTTTTATCTTTCCTTCACCCTGCCAGCGCTCAGTGCGCCGGCGGTGACAGCATCTTCATTTAACAGCCGTCGGTCACGTCGTAGCCTGAGCTGTGGGAACTTTTAATTAAGTGACTGTGAGCAGAGGGACTCCACGGACCTGCTCTGGAGTCCCGTCAGACGGGTGGAGCACAGAGAGAGAGAGAGAGAGAGAGAGTGAGGCGGAATAAGAAATAACGAGGACGAAGCTGGCATAAGCCGAGGGCCAACGAGGGTATAGGTGACAGTCTGCTTGCCGTGGCCTGGCACGGCACGGCATGGCAGAGCGGTCCTCGGAGGTCACAGAAATCCATGTCGGGTCTATTTCCTCGCTCCTCGGCAGCGGCCGCCGGTTTCTCGGGGCTCAATTAGGAGGCAGCGAGGTGGTTGTTTGCGTGGAGCCGGAGCCAAGTGAAGCATTAGACTGGGAACCATAGATTTCACTGAAGGCGCCTCGTGCAGGGTTTTAACATCAGTAAGTCATCAGTAATCATTCAGGGAGAATAACGACGGTAAACAATGAGCTTGACTCCGGGCGTTGGCAGCTTCTCTCTGAACTCTGAGCTGCATTTTTACACCGTGAGCCACTGGGTCACATTTAGTGGGAAAATGATCTCCCAGTGAAAGTTTCTCTGGACGGCAGATGGTCGAGGAGCGAAGGTTTCATTAATGTGGTGGAAATAAAGTTGGTTTCAAAATTCAGCGATTAAAACAAGGTCCTTGTTGTGAGAACTGAGAGAGGATTGTGGGAAATGGAGTCTTTTGTGGAGCGGTTTCCATTTTTACAGATCACTGCCAACCAAGCAGGATTTTTGATTTCCCACTAATTTAAATTTGATCATCCAACTTTAGATTTTTAACCTTACAGAGTTGCTTTTAAGGTTTAACCATTAATTGTCATACATACAGATAAAACACGGTGTCGTCTGTCAAACATAACATCATTAACAGATCCTATTTTATTATGCCATTACAAATTAAGACCGTGACCTTATTTATTGTCAAATTGGTTGATAAGTATGTTTTAGTTTTGGGTTCCTCTTTTAATTTACTGTGATCTGGTTTAATGTTGTTTAGCTCATCCTGTTTTTTCAAAATAAAAGCCTTAAAAGCACAGAGAATATGATACGTGCACGTTTGAAACTTTCACTAGGTCACATTTTGTGGGAAAATGTTCTCCCAGTGGAAGTTTCTCTGGACGGCAGATGGTCGGGGAGCGAATGCTTAATGTGGTGGAAATAAAGTTGGTTTCAAAATGTTTATCGTCTTCAACAGCCGCCATTAAAACAAGGTCCTTGTTATGAGAACTGAGAGAGGATTGTGGGAAATGGAGTCTTTTGTGGAGCGGTTTCCATTTTTACAGATCACTGCCAACCAAAGCAGGATTTCAGATTTCCTACCTTCCATTCATTTAAATGTAATCATCCAACTTTACATGTTTTCATCTGTCAAACGTAACATCACCAACAGATCCTATTTTATTATGCCATTACAAATTAAGACCATGAACTTATTTTTTTGTCATACTGGTTGATTAGAATGATTTAGTTTTACGTTCCTCTTATTTACTGTGATCTTGTTTATTGTTGTTTAGCTCATCCTGTTTTTACAAAATAAAAGCACACAGAATAAAATACATGCTCTTTAAACTGCGTCGTCAAAATAGTAAGAGATCGGATGGCCGAGAGAAATATTACCAGCAGTGGATTAGATCGACCCGACTCACTGCACCAGTAAATCAGATTTAAATACAGATTTACAAATTGGACAATAGCCACGCCATAGGATCAGCAGTGAACCAGTGCATCAGTATGTTCTGGGCAGGCTGGTCACATGGACACGGTCCAGGAGAGGAGACGGCCGCCTCACAGGAACCGAAGCAGGCCGAGATAAACACAACCACCCAGTTCACATCCGGCAAGAGGTGAACAATCCTTAAAGACTGTTTGTAGTGAGGAGAAAAACGACATGGAGGAATTTACTCCGTTGCACGACGACAGACGGTGTGTTCAGTGTTTTACGGAATCGAACACAGACAAGATGCGTTCGGCAGCTTCCTGCTTTGCATCTTTTTGTCGCCTCATCTTTCGGATGTAAAGCAGAGCAAACATTTGCTCGGCATCGTTTGAAGGAAAAAGGAAAACAGATGCACACACACACACACACACTCATCCGTTCACGCCTCCCTCTCTGTCGCTGCCTTTTGTCTTTACAATGCCACGCTGAATATGGTGAGAACATCTTTTCTTGAAACTAATACAAGACGTCAAACTGCATTTGTTCGGTGTTAGGATAAGAAAGGCCCACGTTCGGCTCCCCCCACAGCCGGTGGACAGAATAATTTGGTACCTAAACGTCTGATGAGACAAAATGCTAATGTGGTTCTAATATATGCCCAAAAGAAAGAGTTGACAGCAGCGCTAATGTAGAATAAACACGGGGCTAATGCATGCGGGGGGGGGGGGGGGGCATGGACGTTTTGACATCAAACGGGATATTTACCGTCACACGGACAAATACCTCGGCGAAACAAATGTAACACTTAATTTCACAATAAAAGGGATTTTAATCGGAAGTAAACAACCTGGCAAATGACATTAGGCTGAAATGAAGCTCTAGATCAGAGAGCATGAGATTTCCTAATTAACAGGGGTAATTGGAATTAAACCAGGGCGTCACAAATAATGAGGCATTGGGAGAAGAGACGCGTCTTCACTGGAAGAAACATTCTCATGCTCGACATTTAACCCGGATCCAGCGTCTGATTTACCTCCGTGTGAAAACGGAGGAATTGAGTCGGTGGTGTTTTGTTCTCGGAGGGAGGAGAAGCGTCGTGTGGGTTCGGCTCGAGGAGGAAACAAAAAGACAAACTGATGAATAAGATGTGTGAGATCCGGGAGAATTCATCTTCACTCTCTGGCCACAATGGAAGTCTCACACTTTAATAGTTTATCTCCGGCTTCCAAGATATTTCTTTTCTTTAGAAATCATTTAGCAGTTCAACCTTTTGAAGTTTTGGTTCCTCGTGGCCGTCGTTGACCAGTTCTTGTATTTTTTGCCAAAGAAATCTCATGTAATGTTGCTAAGAACATAAAATCCATGGATTCATGTGTATAAGCAGAATTTTGTACTTAGAATTTAATAAATATAAAGCCTCTCATGTTTAGATGTTTTATAGATCTTTTCTTCAGTGACTTTGCTTTAGAGATGTGAAAATAATAAATTCTATAAAATGAAAAGAAAAATTATTTTAAAAAATGTGGCAATTCGTGCTCATATGATATCGGACAGAACCGAAGAAGCCGGGAAAGACTGGATTCATAAAGGAGGATTTATTGCATATTAAGGTGCAAAATGATGAATGAGTTGTGTCTTTCTAATAGATCAGATTTTTGTTTCTCCTCATCTTATTTATATTTAATATTGTTGTCTCACGTGCATTTGGGTATTTTTTCTTGCATGTGAAGATAGAAGGCAATTTACTGTAAAATGTACTGTATAGTATCTACAGTATTTTAGATACTGTAGACACAATACAGTACATTTGACAGTAAACCTCTTTGAGATTTCGTAACTACTCTATTAATAGTAAAAACTTAAAAAAGTCCAGTGTCGGTATCTTGACGGCTTCTTGTGTCTCGATTCACCAGGTCTAGATGATAATTCCCTAATAAAAGGAAACTGCATTTGAAAGTTGCTCTATTTCTTCTGTCTTTTCATAATAATCCATATAGAGCAGTGCACGTTGGAGCTCTTGAGACGCTGCTGCAGCCTCAGCGGTGGTGGTAGAGGAGGTGGTGGTGGCGGTGGGCTGCTGAGCTGTGCAGGGTAGCGGCGAGCCCTGGGCCTCATTAGTCCTATCAGTGGACGGCCTTGTTAGCCCTAACAAGTAGCCGGCTGACAGCTCCATTCAGCCGCCGCAACCCCCACCAGAGAAGTGACAGCTTTAACTATGGTGGAGAGCGCCGCCGATTTACGGGCCGCGCCCGCGCTCTCTTAACCAGATTAGTTCTTTTTACATTAACGGAGGAAAAGTAGGGCAGATGTCTGTATGACTGGTTGTAAATTCGATAATGACCACCATGTTAATCCCCCCCCCCCCACCCTCACCCATCCACTCACCCCTCCATCCCCCCTCCTCCTCATGCACGGCCCTGTACGGCAAGTCCAGACTGGGACCTGGCTGGTAACAGGATTACCAATGAGGAACCCTCTGTGTGTTGATGTGTGTGTGTGTGTGTGTCTGTGTGTGTTATAATTGTTGTTGGTGGCGGCTGGTTGGAGGAGTAAAGTGAAAACTAAGCCTAATGTGGGAAATAGAGAGAATTAATGAGAAAATGATCAGAGAGACGTCAGGAACAAATCCCTTCACGTTCTTCACAGATTTCTCTGAATCTGATTCTTGGATTTGAGTCCTCGAAGGTTGTTTCAGTTAAAAACAACTCGTAATAAAAAAAAAAATCATAATAATGTGTATAACTTTGATTCTTAAGACTGTTTGTTTGAGGTCAGGAGCTTTAAAAACATATTTGACTCTTCTCTGACTCTAAAGACTCATTACAGGGTTTTTATACTTTGAATACACACTTTCATTTACACACATTTTTTACAGTTTTAAGTGTTTGGGTCAATAAATAGAAACAAATATGAAAAATCGGATTCTTTTTCATTTGTAATTTTTTTCACCTTAGTGGCAGATTTTACAACAACAACACGTCTCCTGAAAACAAAGCAGAAACAATCTGTTTGTGTGATATTTTAATATCCGTCCAGATTTAATGTCATTTGCCATCATGTAAAGATCCGGACTCTGATCTCTGCTCTCGATCAGTTTCGGATTAGCTCTTGTTTTCTTCTCATCCTCTCGTCTTTTAAATCTTGTTCGGGGCAGAAATCCACTTTGGACGCAGCTTTGTGTATTTTTGTTTTTTGCAGCCTTGTTGTTTTTTATGCCGGGACGGTCCGGGCCGCGATGCGTTCAGGGTCCCCCCTCTTCCTCTCCATGAGCTGATCGGTGTTGTTGTATTTGGGTGGCCGGGGCTGGTACCTGCACCCCCAAGACCCCCCCCCAATGCACCCCCTGCACCCCCGCACCGCTTGCCTGATACGATCTGAACTGATGTCCCGCCTCGGCCGCTTTCTCTTTTTATTTTTTTCATCTCAGAATCCCTCAGACTGGTCGGTGGCGGTGCCGCCGTGCGCCGAGCCATTTTCTTCATCACCTATTAAAATCAAAAGCCCCCGTCGTTTGGAGAGGACCGCTGGGATCTGGGCTTTAATTAAATTACATTATTGTTAACGTCAGCTTTGCCGAGGCCGGCGATGTCGCGTGCACTTTGCCCTCCTCCTCCTCCTCCTCCTCCTCACCTCTTGACAGACATATAGAGGAGGAGGAGGAGGAGGAGGAGGAGGATAACACATACATGCAGTAATGTATTCTAATGTTCCCCTCCTCTCCTCCCATTGATTTGAATTTTTAAAGTGATGGAAGCGGGGACTCGTGTTATGCAGGGAATATGTTCACAGTGAATATTCAATTAGGCCGCTCGTATTTTGTATACATAAATGTAACGGTGTGACGGCGCCGGCTAATACGTAGTGAAGGGCCCTCGCGTGGAGCCGCGTGTAATGTGATCGGCTCTGAAATGTTTGATAAGAGACGTACGTTATGAATAAACATGTAAATATGTGCTTTGTATGTACAGAACATACGACAGCAGCGGTCTTACTTTGTTTCATCCTCCGGTTTGACCCTTGTTTCCACTTTTCTCCTCCACAACTGGAATATATCTTTACTTCTTTCCTCAGGGCACGTTACTTCGTTCAGGGTTTTAAAATGAATTTTATTTATGATTTGTTTTGCTCAGAAAATAAACTAATTGGCCTCGTGGAACCCCCCCCCCCCTGAGCCCCTCGTGTCTATTATGAACAGAGCGGTGAAGTGTCACTAATGTGGTTCTATTGGTTGGTCTGCAGGCCTGAGTCTGTGTATGACACACACACACACACACACACACACACACACACACACACACACACACACACACACACACACACACACACACACACACACACCTCCTCCTCATCCTCTCCCTCTCTTCTCTCGTGTCCTATTGATCGTCTGAAGCTGGTCCGACAGGTCACTCTAAACGTCTGATTTCAATATCACATCAATAACTTTTATCATTTATCAACATTGGTTGGTTCGTGTCTCACAGTGGGAAGTAAATATGACATAAAATAATCAGAATCACACTAAGAAAGACACAAAACAATACAAAGTCCACAATATAACAATGACAATCATCAAATGAAACTTAGAAAACCATAAAATATTCAGCTAATATTCATATATAATACAACATACATATAAGATATACAATTAGGACGATAGAACCAATGGAAGAAGCAGTTTTGATTAAACCTATTTAGTAATCATACAATTCAATTTCTCTCACTCGGCTCTTGTCCACTCCCAGCCTGTCTGCTCACTTTATTAGGTACAACTAGCATTATTTACAGCCGGATATTTCAAATGATCATAAATTAAGACGTCCATAAACATTAAACTAAGCAAAATCCAGAGGTTTTAAGTTTTAAAGACTTCAACACGTCCGGCTGCTCTCAGGTCCTCGGTGCTGCGGCAGCTTTGGAGCATAGAAGCTGAAAAACCTGCTTCACCTTCATCAAACCGACTCGTACCTGAGAACCTGAGGAGCTGTTACTGGTTTATACTTTGCTGCTGCATGAAACCAGTGCTTTAAAGATATGAAGAAGACTTAAAAACTGACAGGAGACCAGTTTAAGGAGGATAGTACAGTGGAGATCTCTTCTTCACTCCGGCTGCAGCTGATTTATGTCGTGTATTATCACAACCTGCTGGATATTAAAGCTTCAGTTTTTAGGTGTCATATATATATACATATAAAAAACTGATATTTTTTTAGGCCCCCACCCCCCCACTGTTTCTCTCTGGATCCACATTTTCCGGCCTCTCGTGACCATTTAAGTGAATTAGCGGATGTCGGCGTCACTGGCCGTGAAAGGGTCGCTCCTCGTCCAATTACTGGCTCCACCTCGTTAACTCCTTCAGCGCCGGGCCTCTGCCACTTCTTTAACGTGAGATTAATTACGCTAATGAGCTTAAGCACGAGCGCTTTCATCCCAAACTGTGGGCTCAACAGCAATTTGAAGACGTTTTAATTTGTATTTGACACTAATTAAATTTTTTTTTTTGCTGCTGCTGCTGCTCCTTGTGTGAAGTGACCTCAGACGAGACGAGGAAAAGAGCCTAAGATACTGGTTTGGTCTCATCCCAGTTCATAAGTTACTGTTATGTCCTGGAAAGAAAACTCAGAATTTGACTTTCAGATTTTTTCAAATGCAGCTCACACATTTGACATAGTTTCTTTATTGACTGATGTCTTCTGATGTGAGCAGATGTCTTCTTTAAGGACTCTGCTGCGGCTGCACATGTTTTCCTCCGTCGGTCCCGGGGTCGACTTCCTCGTGAGCCCGAGTGTCCCATGAATAAATCACCGCGGTTCCATAATTGATTGGAGAGAAAAGCTGTAGATGTGATAATCGCTGGCAAACCTGCACGGCGGCTAATTGAGAACATTCCTGACGAGCTTCCAGATGAACTTGTCGTTTCCCTCTCGGGTCCCAGCTCAGGGGAGAATTCCACTTTTCCTGCAGTTTTGAGGAAAACGACAATTTCACCGCCTATTTGACCAATATGTCATTCATCATGATAATAGATGGATCCCATGTTAATGGCGATAGTTTATAAAACAGCTTATTAACCTTAATGACAGTGTGATCTTTTACAATTGATCGGTTGTCTCACCTTCAATTACACTGAGTGATGATGATACAGATTTAATTGATGCCTAAGTGCTGTAATGTATTTTTTCTTCTTCTCATGGCCGTACAGCAGCTCATCAGAGGAGCGTCTGTGGGCTTTTCCCTTATTGTCTGTCTGTCTGTTTGCACGTCTGTTCTCGGGGGCCGTGGCAGCAGGGCCCAAAAGACAAGAGGATTGTGTTATCACGGTGTAGAAATACTTTGAGATGAAATAGGGACGTGCAGAATTCTGTTGAAGCTGTGTTCTGCCTCCAGGGAAGATAAAGGCGTTGTGGACGTGGAGTAACAGAAAGAAAACAGAAAGAATCTGTGTTCCTGCGTCGTCCCCTCGTCCTCTGCCGTCCGTCTGTCTGGGAGTCCGTGTCCCCGCCCGGTCCCAGTGTTTCCGAGGCACAGATGCACATTCAGTCCCGTGTTCTCCGCCGTCTTAATAGTGTTAACCCGTCAGCTGTCCCCAAAACCCAGGACACAAGCATCTCCAGTGTTTTCGCCGCTAAGCCGGATTTTCACTCTTTCTCGCCGAGCAAGTCGCCAACACAATTCTCCGCTCTGTTCTGCTTTTCTTCCTCCTCCTCCTCCTCCTCCTCCTCCTCCTCCTCTTTCCCCTCTTTCTCCTTCCTGCTCTCATACTGAATTCTGCTCTCTGCGACAAAACCTACATTAAAATGCTTTTAATTATGAGAATCCAGATTTCTAAAATAAGGTTTTAATCACAAAGCTGAATGTAAATGTGGAGAAGAGGCTCGATGGTTCTCACACTGTTTTTATAATTCAGGAGAAACTTAAGCTTCATAGTCTGAAACTGAATAATTTTGTTTGTGTTTATTGGCTTTTAAATAATCTAAAAGATTTGCAGCTCATTCGGTTGGACAGTGAGATTTAATATAATTTTTTAATGCAAAGGAAATTGTTGTTTCTAACACTGAATATCAAAAATCGCTCAAATACCAAAAGTGACCTGGTTTCTGTTTTTACTATTTATATTTTCAGCTTTTTCTTTGCTCATTGAGTAAATGTTGAAGCTGCTATTGTTAAAACATGATTTTTAAAAGGAAAATGTTTGTAGAAAAAACATTTTTATTATACTTTTGTTAAAAGATGTTATTTTGTCATCTGCAGGTGTAATTGTTCTTTAGTATGAGCGAACGATGCTGCCAGAAATTACATACCAATAAAAACAATTCCATATTGTCGAAATCGCCAAATTATCATGATAAATGTTGCGTTACTATTTATTTCTTTCAAGTTTAAAGAAAGATTTTTACTGCTGAATGAAAGTTGTGATTTAAAACTCTGAGATAGACTTTTCATGTTTCAACATTTTACAAATCTGAGAGGAATTTTTCTTTTCTGCCTCAAGTTCTACATATTGAACCTTTTGTTTTAAAGTTTGGTTATTATGGTTATTTACTTATTGCTCAGCCCTGATGGCCAGGTCTTTGTTTAATGTTCTTCTGGAAGTTTACTTAATTTAAAATCACATCAAACTCTTCATCATCTGTTTTACATTTCAAAACTTACTCCACCTTTACTTCCTATTATCCGATCAACTGCAGGACATCAACTTCCACTCTCCTCCTCCTCCTCCTCTTCCTCTCCCTGCTCCCGTCCCTCTCTCTCTCTCCTCCACTCTACATCTTCTCCTTCCCTCTCTCCCTCTCGCTCGGCCTTTGTCTGCTGCCTCGGTGTGTGACTTTGTCCTCCTCTGCGTCTTTCACACTCCCTCTCCGTCTCCATCGCTCTCTGTCCCTTCGCATCGGGACGAGGGACGCTGGGCGCCTGTGACAGTGCTCCTAATTAAGACGTAAAACTGTGGGCAGCAGGTTTCTGAAGGTTACACTGTCTATACCGCGGGAAGTGATAAAGAATGGAGTCACTGATGACATGTGACGTTTTCACCGGGGATGATGCAAACCGCTGCTAATGAAGCCGGGGCGAGGGAGGAGAGAGCGGAGGGGACAGGGGGCCTCTGTGTGTGTCTGTGTCTATGTGTGTGTCTTTGTGTGTGTGCAGTGTTCGAGGCCTTTGGGATTTCAGGGCAGAGTATTTGAGTCAATTAGACAGATCGGGTGCGTGAGAGTTGCTGCTCTGCTCTGTCACCGATAAGTTAGTCCTCTGGTCCTGTAGCTGTGATGGTTCACATCACTGTGGTCACTGTGGCTGGGACAGGATTCAGTGTTGTCTCTTATGGACTTTCAGATGGAATCACATCAGACTTGTGAGGATTCAGCTCAAATTCATGATCCTGTGGTTTGTCTGAATTGTGTGGGATCATTGTATAATTATTTATTTTGATACTGGAGAAAACAGATCTATCAATATATTATGAATGCAGCAGAGTTTAATTTGACTTCTTTAAGACTTTGGGTTAGATTGACACAGTTTCCTGTATTTGATAATGGAACAGTGGCTTTTTACATGTCACCATCAAAGATACATATATTATATGTTAACATGCTTATAATCCCCAAATTAAGATAATAGAAAAGTTACAGAGGGTATCATGAAAGTTTTGAATTCTAGTGTCTATTCAATACTAATGTAACTGACATTTTCTTGTTTGTCGTCGCCTGTTGTCGTTTTGTGTTTCCTTTGTTTTTGAGAGCATCTTTTTAAATTATTGATTGATCCACAAACACATTTTTTCTTTCCCCATCAAGAGGGAAAAACCTCAAACCCTAAAGTCATTACTACCTCAACTAGACAAAGATGAAATGAGGCTGCATCCAAACACATTCCCCTCCAGACGCCACGTCTGTGTCACGTCCCCTCGCCTCTCGGCGGCGTCTTGGCGGCTGGCGGGCGATCGAGGCCGACGCATCCGCAGTGAACGTATGAAACCCGTTTTCTGTAAAACATGAAAGCCAAAGCACGAGTTGAGCTGAGGCGATGTGAACGAGAAGTTGAACTGAAAAGCAAATGCATAAAACATGGTGGCTGGCGTTTTCCCTTCAGTGGAAGTGATGGTTCAGCAGAAACTGGCAAACTTGCAAAGACACGGCCCGTCCCCGCAGCGTCAGACGTGTTTCCTCCCGGTGAAATATCCTCGGAGACTCGTGGTAATAAACGCCGTGGCCACCAACCTCGCCATTAGGAACACATCAGCGGCATTAGCCTTTTTAATGCCTCGTAATAGAAAACGCAGCCGCTCCACACTCGGTGCTGAGTGTGGAGCGATGAGGCCTCGGGTGACTGTGAGTGTCTGTGGTCTCCAACATATGCAAATAAATGAAGGTAATGCAGGACGCGCTCAGATTCACGCTGACGGCGGCGGCAGCAGAAGTTGAGGCGAGTGTTGACCCGACGCCGAGTCTGGAAACCTGCTGAATTAAACAGTGAAATGAGTGTGAGGATTCAGAGCAGGAAAAGAGCCTCACTGATAAATCAACAGGATGATTCCACTCCTGATATGATCACATGTTCCAGTAACGTCTGATGTGTTAATGCAGCTGAGCAATGATTTCCTTCATCCATTAAACTGCTGAGGATTTGTTTATTGATTTCATTGTGTTTTTGATAAATTCTTGATGATTTTAAATATCAGAGAAGAAAACAAACGTAAATCCTGATATTCTTAAACCTGCAAATGTTCAAAAATTCAGCTCGATAAGTGTTTTTAACGGATTAAATCGATTTTAATTCTCAACTCGCATTGTTTCACCGTTGTTGTAATTTCTTCCTCGTGTCTTGTTTGCCTGGAACTAGTGCCTGCACTGCCCCCGCAGGATTTCTGGTTGCACTGCTGTTTCATTTGTATCGATACCTTTCAGAAGACAAATACCACTGAAACAAACATCGAGTGCAAACAGACCTCCTCGTTTGTTCTCGTATATACGTATCTAACGTAGAGTATAAATCCTTGATATGTCCAAAACAACATGTGTGTATGTGACAAAGATGTGTCATTAAAAGTTTTTAGGTTAACTCTGCAGCTTCCTCCTGCATAGACGTCTTTCCTCGGCTGGAAGTTTGTAAGAAAGAGAAGATACTTCACTCTTTCCATAGTATGCGTCAATCACAGGAACATGTACTACGTGTTACTAAAACACACGTGTGCGCTCGAGCCTTCACAGGAAGTCATTCGCCTGCAGCCTCGTTTTTGGAGGTGAGAACAGACTCGTTTGCATAAATTCAAAAAAACTAGAAAGTCGAGGTGTGAAGGGCTCCGTCACCTGGGGAATCGAACGGCGGTGCGTTGATGGTTTTCACGTTGACGGACAGGAAGTCGTGATTCCTCCCTGCAGCCGTGCAGGAGCAGATAAAGACGTGAGAGGAGCTCGTGAGGATTCATTTCTCTTTACAACACAAGAGGTAAACACTGTTTTAGTCGAGGAGGAGATGGAGGAGGACATGTGCACACGGACGTGATGTCAGCGGACGTGTGGTGCAGGTTTCTAACCACCGATCCCTGAGCTGCTGAATCTCGCCCTCGAACTCGGCCGCGGTGCTGCAGCCGATCCTCGCTCTGCTTCTCTGGTGTGAGCGTCTGAGCCCCAATGTGAACTCTAGCCCAAATGTGACACACTGGCTCTGGCCATATGCAAGCTTTTCACCCCTCCTCCCCCCCGCCCGTGCCCCCTGCCCCCCCGCTCGTGCTGGTGTTGTGAGTACACGAGTCGTGACTGTTGGCTGTGGAAACGCTCTGACTCACATAAACCCCCCCTCACAAAAGATCTGGGCCAAGCTCCTTCCGACCCGGGCCAGGCCAGGCCATTTCTGCATAAGACTGTAATTGATTTGATAGACTCGAGCACTGTTCACACCCCCCCCTCTGCAAACAAACAGGCCGCCAAAGACTCGTCTCCATTGAGACAAAGACGCCGGGCCCGCCCTCCGCTCGCCTGCGAAGCCAAACTTGTTAATTTCACTGCAGGGTCTCGGGGAAGGTTTGAGCCCCCCCCCCCCCCCCTTTTAAGAGAAGCAGATGCACCACAGCAGTTGTTTTCATCTGGACTGATTTGGGTGTCGCACACTCGGAGAGCTCATCTGCACGTGGCACCATGTGGCTTAGAGATAGAGTGCAAGCGGGAACTCAACACAGTTTTGTGTCAGGGCTTGACTGGCGAGCCGGAGGGAAGATCAGGGCTTATGGGTCAACTCTGAAATATATAAATCTCAAAACACAGAATTAATAAACTAAGAGAGCATTTTGCTTCTTGTTCTGGTGATTGATAGAGTTTAAATGAAAAGGCTGTTTGTGTTAACGGCTAGCTCAAGGAAGTACGATGTGGACAAGAGATATAAAGATATATAAATAAATATAAACAGATATAAAGCACAAATAACCAACAACATTTAATCAAGTTGCACCAGTTTAACCCACTTGTAGAAACCAGCTCCCATATGAGCCTGATTTCTTTCTTGCAAATACCAGTTCAAGGCAGTCGGATGTTTTTCGCTCTTGTGCATCACGTGACATCAAACTCTAAGTTTTGTCACTGCAGCTTCTTCTTAAAATCCATAACATGTGTTTGTGTGTGAAAACATTTGAATCATAGTCTTCTGGAAGATGCTCAGTCTCCTGGATGTTTCCTGCACCTGAGCTCGAGATAATTCACTTCACCTGAAAACCTCATAAAACCTGAATTTTACAGTTTTCCAGCAGCAGCAGTAAAAAAACCTCCTGATTAAAAAATCTGTTCCCAGTTTGTCTCCCGTGTAAATTTATCCCGTTACACAGATTTGTGTCCGTTTCCGCAGCCTCGCCGCAGCCGGGTTGGGTTTGCTCTGTGCATGTTGGGTAAATAGCCTGCAGTTGGTCCACCCAGTGTGTGTTAGAGCCCATGTCTTCCACGCTCAGGTCACATTAGCCCAGTTCTCACAGTTTGGAGCCCATGTGGAAAAAAAGAGAGAGACACATAAACACCTCCCTGTCGTCAGCGTAGCTTCAGGCTCCTTCACGCTGTTATATTTCCAGCATCGCTGGCCGATGATCACATTATTTACTGCTTGTATTAACATGCGGCTTGATAAGCATATTTTCCTCAGTAGAGCTAACAAGATGCTTTATCACCGGGCTCGTCCACCGGCTGCAGCAGGACGCCGACGCCACGTTTCCACCCCGTTAGTTTACAGCCTCGTAAATTACAACTTGTTCTCCCGCTCAGATTTAGAGCTGAGAGTTTCCGCTGTGAAGTCAAATTCAACTTTGAACATCAAGACAGATTTTGGTTGTGAATTATGAGCCGTGAACCTTCAATGCAAATCAACTGTGCTCTGCTAAATAAGCAGAACACCTCATGGAATATATACAGCAACTACAAAGCAGTTAATACCAATACATTAATAAAATATATGCTTTTTCTTAGCTTCTAATTTTATTTTTAGGGTTTAAAAAGGAACATTTTGCTTTTTTTTATTATGTAATTCTGATTTGTGGGTTAAAAACAATAGTTAAAGAATTATTTTGTATAAATAGTATGTACATGTGGAGTATTTGCACACATGTCAGAACCCCTGATCTGAAATCATGTATATATTATTTTTCATGATCAATAGTTAAACGACACATTTAATGTAGAATACAAAATATGAAAACAGAAAAACTCAAACACCCGAAGTGAAGCAGAATTAATTGTTAAAATATTAGAAAAATTCAAATGTGTGTTTGAAATGAAACTTTTCTGTCCGTCAGAGTCGAACACTCACAACTCAGCTACAGATGTTCACGCGCTGACGAGAATGAAACGACACCAAATTGTCGGAGAAGCTAATAATTACTAATTCATCACAACACAATTATCTCCGCTGTGCCCGTGATTAGGCAGCGTCCCGTTAATGCTCCTCTCTGACTCTCTCTGGCTGTAATTGTCGTTAATCACGTCGGCGACACGAAGACGTCAACGGTTTTCTTGGCGAGTTCACGTCGACACGTCGTTAGCGGCAAATCTGCATCTTTAACGAGTTGATTAACTCCGAGCGGAGAAACCAGGGCTGTGATCTCTCTGTGTTTGATCTCGTCTGAAGGTTCAATGATTCAATAATCACACAAATATGAGGTGTTGAATTCTAGGTTCAGAATCCCTATGAAAAATATACATGAATATTTGTTCAAACCTTTTATTCATTATCGTGCACGAGGGACATTGTGTTGGTGGCAGGTTTTAAATAAACACATGCAAACCATCACAAATTCAACATTAAAAACAAAAACACAGAATTATACAAAACAGGCATCATTTGTGCAAGTTCAGCAGATTCATTGTCGTACAATTAAAGGAGATTTAGCTTTTTGTTTTTTCCTGCATGTGCGTGAACATCCATATCTCCTCTTTTTTCATATTCAGAATAAAAATAAACACGTATACAGGACCTTCTGCCATTACTACTTTCTTCCATGCTTTTATTTTG
This sequence comes from Platichthys flesus, assembly GCF_949316205.1. Lineage (NCBI taxonomy): Eukaryota > Metazoa > Chordata > Actinopteri > Pleuronectiformes > Pleuronectidae > Platichthys > Platichthys flesus. Next base: position 2,393,873 of record NC_084947.1, read on the forward strand.
TATTTTTTTCCTGCACTTGCTCCCGATTCAGTGGAGGTCAGGGTCGCCCCAGCCCGGCCTTCCCCTCTCACCTCTCAGCCGGGCGCCACGCCAAAACCATTTCCTCCTGCATTAGCCTCATCAGGGACTTTAATGTGTGCCACCCTGTAGGAGAGGAGCCGCCCTGGCACGTGCACAACACACACACAGACACACACACCACCTCGTCTTGACAGCTCACTCCAATTACTGGCCCTCGCTGTCGCATGGCCTGCATCTCCGCTCAGAGCAGATCGCATGTGACCCCGTCCAGCATGCCGCCGGTGGAGGGGGAAGAGGGGGACCCATGCAGGGAGCAGGAGCAGCAACACACACATACAACACACACACATTAACACACACTGAGGGCCACTTTCCAAAAATCGTGGCCAATCAAAGAGTTCCATTCCAAAACGAGATCTTCAGCACTTGAGAGTTTATCTGCTCGCTCGCACAGAAACACGACTGGCATCGGAGGAAAGCACATTGCTGCTAATGAGTCGCTCTAAGACCTTTATTTACAGAAAGGTTTGTGAGGATTGAATCGTCTGTTTTTAAAATATTGACAGATTAAAATTCAAGGCAACAAAGTTTGGCCCAGATGGACTTTAAACATATTTATATCTGGAGAGAAACTGTTTTTTGTCTTCTACTCGAGACGAAGACGGAGGAAATGTTCCATCGGTCGTCTGAAGCAGCAGAAACACCTGATGTGAAATGAACATTGTTATTAATAAGTGATAGGAAACCATTCTTACATCCTGGGGAATTACCTGTGGCCCAAAGTTTTTTCTGTTGATAACAGAGGTCAGTGAAAAGTGGATCAGGACCTGGAGCTTTAAAATATATATAAAGTATATTTTAGCCAAAGTAGCTTTTCTACCCTTTGAAGTATTTGTAAAACAGCCCAGGAGAAGATATTAAGCCGGATTCTGACAATTTTTTTGAAATGACGTTTGTGTTTGGGTCACGTTTGGTCCAGTTGACTGGAACACTTAACCTCACTATGATGCATGTGCCTGTTATCGGGGAGAACTTCAAGCTGGGTTCAGGTCATGTTGGACCAACTTGTGGCCCGAGCAGAGCGATGGCAGATTATTATTTCTTTTTTTTTAAATATCTCTGCTTGTCTGCAGGTATTCAAAAGCCTATAAATGCATATCTATAAAACACATTCACTGCATCACGGATTTATCAAGATGTGAATTTGCACATGCACAAAAAACAACAACCTGATAAATGACTTCTCTGCAGATGGATTTTGTTTCCGTCTCGTGCAGGAAGAAGAAAACTACATATTTATTGCAAGTTTGCTCTTTTCAAATTTCCTTGATGCGGTTAATCCGGATTTTTTGTGCACTTTTTCAATATCTAAAAGCACACAAACTGTGCACAGACTTTCCAGCAGCACGAGGAGATGCTTGTTGATGGAGACATGAAGTGAGCGTATGTTCTGGGTGCAGCTCTGAGTGTTAGTGGCGTCTCTCCTGGCCGCTCTGCGAGGACACATCATTTAAAAGTACAGATGAGCCCACTGGCTTTTTTTTTTTTGAGGACGCTGATACTCGGTGGCACCCAAAGGAGAAATTAACAAACGGGGGGGGGGGGCCCTCGTCTTTATTTTTAGTTTGAAGTCCCTGTTCGGAAGCTTTGCACATGTTGTGTTGTGCTGCAGATCTGAGCTTTTGGGACACGGAGCAGCTGTGTGTGTCTGTGTGTTTTCGGGTGCCTTGAGTTTGAATCGTCGTCTTCTCACGTTAGTCGCACTTCTAGGATGAATTTAGCAGAAAAAATGTTTTCTCGTATATCTTCCGATGCCCATTAGCACCTGAGAAACTTTTTATTTTCCTCCATACATTTCAAAACGCTTTCCTTTCTCTCCGGTTCCAATCCTCCCACCTGACTGCTCTTCCGCTCGCCACTTACAGTTTTAGAAAAACACACAGGACTGAAACTGGAGGGGTCACGACCCTCTGGACGTATATTCAAACCTTCATCAGGAGAACACGAGGCTCTGAGCCGGTTTCTCATTGGCCCCTGAAGCCGCGACTGACAAGCTCTTCCTACAAGCATCTGTTAACACAACCAGCTAAAAGGGCCCGGTGTTTATTTGTGAATGCGTTACACAACTAATGTTCAAATCTGCAGCTTGTGGGCCTCACGTGGGAAAGGGAGGGAGAGAGTCTATCGCCTCGGGGGGGCCACGAAGCAGGCTATCAGCTGGTTTACACCTTCTACACACGTTTCATTGTACCAGGAGAAGGTGCAGTGTATTAACTGGCTCCATCATCTCAGACCATCAGCTGCAGGAGGCCTGTCTCAGTCACTTCAACACAAATCGGCCTCAGAACAATCTCTCCTCTGTCTGATCCTCCTGGCCCCGCTCCACCTCCTCTCTCCCACCACCTCCTCTCTCCCATGATTATTTTATCATTTTAAATTCTTCATGCCGCATCGCGGTGGCAGCGGCCCCGCTCGAGCAGAGAGGCGCGTTGGCCATACAGTACATTCACACTACAGTTATTTGGACGGCGCTCCGGCGTGGCTCTGTCCCGGTCCCTCGGTTGGATTCTGCGCGTCCATTAGTGCCATCTGTGCCTTCCTGCACCGTCTGTGAGGGCCCCGCCGACGCCAAAACGATTGGCATTTCCCTGGAACAACCAGAGGGACGGTGCCCAGAGCTTTTAGCTGCCAATGATGTGCGCTTACTCTGACAAAAACCCAGGGACGGGCGGGGTGGGGAGCCGCGAGAGGCTTGGGAGGAGGGGGTGGCGAGCAGGAGGCCCGGACAGGAAACAGCTGCACCTACAGTACAGTGTGGCGTCCGTGCTCAAGCTTCACGAGGTAGCACTCGTCCCTGCAGCCGCACACAGCTGATCCAGAGTCAGAAGCTGCTTCAAGCTTTGCTTTGGAGACGTTTGGCTGCAGCATGTCGACCAGGGACGAGCTGCAAGAACAAACACACACAGGCTGAGGGATGCTTCAGAGGCAAACAGGAAATGGAGGCATTTAGCCCAACGCTCGATCCACAGGACATCGGCCTCTCTACTGCTACACTAACGCCTCGCGTCCACATTACTGCAGAGATTAAACTCCTAAAATTCAGAAGTTCTAAAAGGCTTCCTTCTCCCTGATTGGTTCTGGTCGAGACAGAACGGTGAATGCAAAGCTAACCGTTCCACCTCGTTGCCGCTCGAAGAAAAAAATTCAAAAAGATTCTAAACCCTGACACCTGATGTCCTGCAGTTTTCAAAGACTTGAGTGTGATCACCGCATGTTTCCAAAGAGCAAGTGAATGAGATGCTACATGTTCACTTGGACTCACTGATTAACTGGTTAGATTCCGGTGCTCAAGGGTCGAGTCATTGGCGTCTTGAAGACAATGTCTCAAGTCTGTCTTTAGGAAATTGTTGTCAGTTATCACTTGGAACCAAAGATGCGTTTATTCCATCAATCAGAGGTCACAGTGACCTCATGATAATCTGGAAAAACAATTACACTTTATTGCCTGATAATTCTTCACTTACTTGTAATAGGAGGTGGACTTCAGCTCCAGTACGTCGTATTCAAGGGTTCAACTCTGCAGCATCGTAAAGGAGAAACAGTTTTTCATTTATTAACGTCTTCCTCCCATGGACCTTATGTGCCTCTATAATCTGTGATCATCTCTTTACAATGAGAAGAAGAAATGCCCGAGTTGTCAGCAAGCATCATGTATTTGGCCGAGTCTCAGGTGGCTCTGATTTCCCAGCAGGCCAGATGGCTGCGCTGTGTGGGCAGTGTGTGTCTGTGTGTGTCTGTGTGTGTGTCTGTGTGTGTGTGAGGTGCTGTGAGAAGAGGGCCAGCAGCCTCGCGGAGGGAGGATTGCTCACACTCTGGCGTCCTCCTCTGTCCTCGTGCAGCTGTGCTCCGTCCGTCCAACTTGAACTTTTAATTTGTTCAATATGTGGCCGTGGACGAGGAGTAAAACAGAACACATGTCTGGAGGCCGAGGTTTCACAGGCAGGGGCCGGGGGGGGCGGAGAGGACACCGTGTGGAGTGTCTGTCCGGAGAGGACGACTGAGGATCTGATCGAGGAACAGTTCACACTTGTTTTGTCAAGGGGGGGGGGAGGAGTTTGGTAAATTGCATCAACATGGCTCTGAGTTGAAGTATGGGTTAATCGTCCTTAAATATCGTCTTCAGTAAAAGTACTAGTAAGTATTCTACTCGTCAGTTGTCATTGAACTTCACAAAGTATTGATCTAGAGCCGGTTCATCACTTATTTCCTTCCCCTGGAAACATTTCAGTTTCCAGTTTGCAGCACGTTTTGTGTATTTGCATGTGTTGTGACTTTTTGCAGCTCATTTGTTTTCCTAATTTGCACGTGTGACTTCTCCCATTTCCTCGTGTTTTTCATAATTAGCAGTGCGCTGAGTTTCCCTCGGCCGCCGCACAACGTGTTCGCCGACAGACTCAATACTTTCCCTCGTACAACTCGTCATTATTTTTTTACCACAACAACAGACAAGTGTTGGAATAATGTAGCCGTCGTCCTGTTGCTGTTGGATTAACTAAACCCGGGATTAACTAAGATACTGTATAGCTGCAAAGCTCTAATGTGGAAAGGAGGAAAAAAAAAGAAAAGTCTGTTCTGGTGATGAAATCTTTCAAAGCCTGAAGCTTATCACTGCAAAAATAAGCATCTTGCAACTGGATTACAACTCCCATGCTCGAAAGTGGTTCTGCTCTCAGGTCCAGATGGGAGATTTGTTTGTAACCTAACTGGATGCTTCCTTTAGGTTTCTACTCTTTTATTTTATTTTGATTTCACAATTGTGACAAACTATACGATCGATTAATACGACGAGCCAGTGCAAACGTTTGGAAGGAATCTGACTCCAGATCAGCTGTGTTCTGTTATTTGTCTCCTGAATACTGTCGTGGAGAGGAACTTGTTCCGAGCCGACGTCAAGAGAGACACTTAATTTAATATATTAGAGAAGGAAACGTGACTGATGTTTGATTTTAAAGGTGAATATTAAGTTGTTGTAGTTGAGAAGCAGAACCTTCTCTCAAAATATGACTAATATTCACTTAAAGGCTTTTTATGGAACCAGATGAAGAAACACAACCTTCAGCAGTTTCTGCTCACTAAAGGTGTTTCTTACAAACAAATATGAACATGTAAAAGATAAAACATTAGAAAGCATCAACTTTCAGAAACTACCGAACCAACTTAATGAAACTTGGTGGGAGGCTGAGTAGTGGGAGAAAAGAGGAGGAATCCATCCTGGAATCTGATTCTGATTGTTTGCTGAGAGAGGGGAGTCGGTTTTGGGAAATGGCTGCAAGGTAATAAAGTGTAAACTCAGTGTAAACTGAAGCATCTGAACTCGTCCTGGGTAATAAACCACTCATACGGTGGTTTGACAACTTTTCTAGACTTTATACAAACTTGTTTACTGGAGACGTGTTGTGTCCAAACCCCACTGGGAAGTCTGGGAACAGCAAAGTGGACAGACACACAACTTAAACATCCCATTCCTTAGACATCAATCAAAGAGAAAGGAAAACGTCACCCAGTTAGAAACCAGTCGTTCAGTTTATCTTCAAATAGAATCTAAACAGTTTTATGTTTAGAAAAAAATAGATAGCTCCAGCAAGTTGTGTTATGTTTTTATTGCTGTTTGTCAGTTTGTCGGCAGGATTCTGCAAATACAACTTCTCTTTAACATTTGGGTGTTTTTGAGATTTAATTCTCAAGAAACGATCCAGAGAGAAATAATAAAAATATATCCGCTCGTCTCTATGAGCAGCTGCAGATCCAGATCTGATCTGAATGTACACGTTTATGCAATATGGTGTTGAAGTGGCCAATCAGCCAGGTGGAGGTCTAAGAACTCCGACTGCCGTTTGTCTTTTTGTGTTTTTTTTGTTTTGGACGAGGATAAACAGGCAGAACCAGGAGATCCACTGAGGTCTGTGATATTTAGAACATGATCTGTCTTAAAGGAAAGGAACAGAGTTTGGTCTTGAACCAAGAAGCTCTGGATGCAAACGCTTTGAGAGATAACAGTCAAAATCCCCCCCACACACACACACACACACAAGCCTGAACAAATGAGAGCCTCTGCAGCTCGTCAGCTGACTCGAGCTCAACTCGAGACTCTGAGAGAAGAAACGTTTAAAACAAGTCAGAGTCCAGACGCCTCAGGACGAGTTCAGATGCTTCAGTTTACACTGAATCTGCAAGAATCCTGCTTGACTCCATTTTGGCTGATATTAACCAGTGGATCCACTTTTTTGTTGTTATTGTTTTGATATTTTATAAATTAAATATGAACAATCAGACAAATCCAGGCGCAGTCGTCTGTGCTGGATCCTTTGAGCCGTGTCTGGAGGTCCTGTGTCACCGTTCAGTATATTTCCATTTATTTCCATATAGTGCCGGTGGAGCGTCAGTAATGAACCTGATTAATCTCAGTCTTCATTTGGAGGTTGATGCCCCCCCCCCCCTGTCTCTTCACCTCTCCGTCTCACCACCTGACTCATCCCCCCGTCTATCTGCAGTCACGCTCCCGTCTGTCTGATGAGATTCCACTGACATTCCGTGCTGACATATTCAGACTATTGTTCTGCCGCTCGGCGTGGCCCAGGTGGACCCCCCCCCCATCTCTCCAGCGGGCCCACCCCCCGTCTCTCCAGCGTGCCCCCCCGTCTCTCCGGCGTGGCCCAGTTATGAGGTGGCGCTCGCTGCCAAGTCGGGCCCCGCTCATCCGGGAACCGAGGAGCTGGAATGGGTTTGACCGTATTGTGCCGCACCTGCTTCGCCCCTCGCTCCAGATCCCCCCCCCCCCCCCGATCTGCCTTCCCATCCTGCCGCTGAAAAAAGAGCGCCCCCTTCCCTCCCCGAGTCCCCCCCCCCCCCCCCCCCCCACCTCAACGCCTTAAAACCAGCGAAATCCACTGAACTTAGCCGCTCTGATGGCCGCGGCCAAAACAGCATCTGATGTGCCTTATTTGTTGACTGTGTGAGATTAGCTGCAGAGGGTGCACGTGGAGGGGCTTACCATGCAGAGATGGAGCGGAGCCCCCCCCCCCCCCCGCCCCCCCGCCCCAGCCCCTCCACCAAACACCCGGCCGTCCTGCCAAGTAATCAGGACTGGAAGATTCTCCAGCTTGTCTAAAGCCCTCGTCACACTCGGCCCGTGCACACTTCTGCTCCCGAGCCAGACTGTAGCACCGATACTGTACAACCAGGAGCTGGCAGGTCTGGAGCCGAACCGGCGCCTCGTGGTCGTTTGGGTCCGTGACGCCTCCGTGAGGAAGCTGCCACCTGGACGGGCTGCAGAATGAGCCTGCTTGGTGTTCAGCTCCTCCCGGCGTCCTGCAGGAGGAGAGAAGAAGCTGCAGCGTTTGTTGTTAAACTCCTGAACATCGAGTGAAACCCTCGGAGCCACCGAGACGACTGAACACCTGGAACACGAGGTCACCTGTTGGCCAGAGGTTCAAGACTCACTGACACGTTTCTCAAAATATTGTTTGTGCCGTAGCAGCAGCAGCAAAAATATCACACCTTTCCAAAAACAATGAATCCTCGGAGATCGGGCCTGGGAAGTGACATATGACGGAAGAGAGAACGACCCAGAACACGTCAACGTTCAAATCCCAAGAGATTAATGAGAGGAATCAGGCTCAGACAGGAAATGAGAAACAAAACGTCTTCACGTGTTTCTGATTTTTAATTATACGTGATTTTATCAAGTAATATTTTTAAGATTTAAAGATTAAAAAGCTCAAAAGTAAAAAGGCGTCAAACACAGTGAGAGAGCGGAGATGAACAGTTAAGTCCCAAAACACGAGGAAGAGGATGAGGAAGAGGACATGAAACTCACTGAGCCACAGCGTCATGAGGAAGATATCGCATATCCACACACACACACACACACACACACACACACAGACACACACACACAGACACACACACATACTCACACACAGTCAGAGAGCGGAGATGAACAGTTAAGTCCCAAAACAAGAGGACAGGAGGAAGAGGGGGAAGAGGAGGACATGAAAACTCACTGAGCCACGGCGGCATGAGGAAGATATCGGATGTCCACACACACACACACTCACACCACACATACACACACACACACACACACAATAAAACTATTTAATTTTTATGTTTCAGGTAAATCATCATTAATGAAAAGACCCTAAATTAACAGTGAAACTTCTTCTTCTTAATTAATAAGTCCTGACGTGTGTGTCTTCATGTTCCGGTTTCCTCAACATGAAACCTTCACAGAGGCTCAGAAGTTCACACCCAGAAAGTTCTGAGGTTAAAGCCAGTGGGAGGCTTCTGTTCTGGAGTTTGACTTAAAGTTACAGGACGACACCGTCACATCTCTTTCTGCTTTAATCCTTAAAATCAAACGATACATATAGAGATACATACAGATATGAATAGAGACACTGTTGGAGAACCCCAGCTGTGAGAAGTCAAAGCCCCATTCACCTGCATTGTACTGGTCTGTGGTCGTTTGCATGGAACAGTGAAACTAGAAGAAAGTGAGATGATGTGGGTTTTGCTCTTGTGGAGGAATTCGTCCTCAGATCTGGAGTCAGTTTGTCTCTGCTCCTTAAAACGTAAAACTACAACTACCTGTTTTATAAAGTTAAAGAAATACAGTTGTGGTAGTAAACACTTGTGAAGCCGTGTGTGTGTGTGTGTAAGAAAATGTGTAAGAAAGTGTGTGTGTGTGTGTGAGAGAGTGTGAGGCTGCAGGCCGACGAGTTGTGGAGGATTCACTGTGCGAGAGCTCCCTCTTGGTGCCAGTTGGCCTACTGCTGCACTGAGGCTCAGACAACTGCTCCACAGACACACACACACGCGAACACACAATCACAGACAGACACACACACTGTGTATTTGTTGTATTTTCAGGCAGTGAATGAACAGATAAACGTTGGTGCAGATTGATCACTTGATATTTGATGTTTTGTTCGACTGCAGCTGAAACGTCGATGTCAAACACTGAGACCAATGAATTAAGAGGATTTATCATTATTAAATATTAGATTGTATTTGTTCAATGAATATTATCTGTTTTATTTACGTATTTTTGTTATTTTAATATATATTTTTAAAGGGGTTAAAAGCAGAACAGTATTACTCAAATCTATATTAATAGTATATATATTAATATTTAGAAACAATTATAGTATTAATAGTAAATATTAATAATAAGGATTTGCAAATATTCAAAATACTGTGAAAAACTGAAGTTTAATGATAATTCTGAAAGTTTCTCTCTGTCTCTTGTCTTCAGGGTCGCTGTATTAATTTCAACCGAGTTCAGCATCAGTAGAAAACGACTGAGAAGCAACTCGTCTGGTTTCTGTCCACGAGAAGAAGAAGTTTCAGGTTCTTTATTTTTATTGTTTTCATTTTGTAATTTTTATTTTTTAATAATATATAATCCTGCAGCTAGAACCACTTCCTGTTTCCCCCGCTTCACTTTGTGCACAAAGTTTCTGCTTCTCCGCTCGAAGCTCACACACCGGCTCAAATGTTCATTTTGTTATTCCTTAAGTTATTTACAACCTTTTCTTTAAACACACGCAAACTTAAAAAAATAATGTTGTAATTTATTTTAATAAGGATGAGCAGGGCGCCCGAGAAGCCGGCGCTCGGCCTCCGTTAGTTTCTCATCTGCACCGAAGGCTTCTCATGTTCTGACCATATTGAGCCTTCTGTGGAAAACCACATTTCACGGGCACAGACGGAAGCTATCTAACCAAAATAAATAAATAATGAAACCACGGAGGGAAGGGGCTCTCTGCCGTCGGCCAGGAAGAGGGGCTAATCCCAGTGGGGCCTCACCAGTGCAGAAGTCCACTGCCTCTTGGCAAATGTCTCCTCGCGACTCCCGTCCAACTCCAGTGGGCTCGGTGCCCGGCGGCCGGCCTCTTGTCATTTTAACACTGAGAAGTGCACACGCATGACAAACTGGAGACAGGACGCCCCCAGGTACTGGAAGGCATCAAGACTTCGCCCTGTAGTTCAGTCTTTTTTTTTGAAGACACCTTCCTTTCATTATGCACTCGGGACAAGGAAATTAATAGAGCGTTATTCGACCGCGGGACAGCCTCCTCGCCACCACGAGCCCCGGTTTGAGGGATTGATGCCTTGAAGACCTTGACATGGCGCTTGGTGTTTTCCAGCTCAGTCTGCTCTCTGCTCAGAGAGGCGTAGCACATCACCGCCCATAAACAGGCCCATCACTTAGGACCTCCACGATATAGACACAGCCGCCGCCACAGCCGCCGCCACCGCCGCCCGGCCCCGGCGTCTCAATCCCTCCGAGGGCCCGGGCCGCGTCACAACCCGGTGCTTCTCTCGGCACCGCGATATCAAAGTTTAATTAAAATAATTAAAGGCAACAGCGAGCAGCCGCCTGTGAAGCCTCTCTTTTTATGCCTTTTGACATTGGATGACCTAATACCGCGAGGTTCTCAGGAGAAAGAGGACACGGCGCCGCGGTGACGCCGCGCCTCCTCCGCAACACAAACCAAAAGCAACGGATGCGATGGACGGATAAGTATTGTTCATTTCCAGAAATTATGTTAACCCACCCCCCCGCCTCCACCCACCCCAAAAAGCAGGAGATATATACTTATATATATTGTGGATTTCTCAAGCGCGCTGTCATGACGCCAATCCCAGAGGATGTCAGTGTGTGGGGGGAGGAACGGGGGGGTGGCAGCAGCTGAAGAAAAAGGCTCGAATGATCCAGTCACTTCGGATTCCGGACTTCAGACGCAAAATGGATATTCGAGTCGAAACCTGACAAAGCGCGGCGGCTTTGACGGGAAGCGGTATAGACAATGACCAGTGGCTGGGTCAGTGGGATGTCTCCGTGCAGGCAGGGAAGCTTATCACATGACACTAAAAATAAGTTCAACAACCATCAAGTTTCAGGGGGAATGGGCGAGCGGCTGGCGGTCGGCGGGCGAGGCCGGGCGCCGCGCCGCACGCCGCTCTAATTATTCCTTTGTTTCCTCCTCGTCCCGATCGGAGGGACGTAAATAAACCAGAATCAAATCCAGGGGGGGGGTGTGCACTGGTATTTATGTCCCACTTCAACAGTTTTAGCTTCTTGCATAATTTTTTTCGTCAGCGTTTTTCCGCACGAGGATGTTTTTGTCGTCTTTGTTACACAACAGGAGCACGAGGAGGTTTTTAACCCGGACTAATGAGATATTTACACAACCGTCACAACACACGTCACATGTCCCCCATGTGTCCTCACACACACACAAACACACACCTCACAGGATTTAAAATTGTCGAACCCTTTTTTTATTGTACATAAAATAAATATTTTTGTTGTAAATTAATGTTTTTGAAGAAAATATGTATTTTTCTGTTTATGCTTTCTTTATAAATAAAGTAATTTTAAGATAAGTTTACTTTCATTTTTAAATATTTTAACTTTTCAAATTTTAAATTCAGCTCTGGGTCGAAAACAAGTTGTTGTTGTGTCTTTATTTTATTTTTTGTCCACATTTCAAAACAGATTGTAGCTTGAATGTCGTTCGCCTGTTTCAGTTTCTGCTCATCGACTGTAAATTATCATTTCATTGTGTTTAAGATTGTGTGTTTTTTATATTCTCATATTCACGAAGCACCTTTGATTCCAGGTTCAACTCACACGAGCACAAACGTGTGTGAGTTGAAACCAACAAAAAAAAAAATGCCTTTTTTGTATTGTCGAGTTTTACACTGTTTTTATTTTCAGTCGAATAAACCCTGTTGTGTTAAATACACATTGTAGGAGAAAGCGAGCCGTGTGTGTTGTTGTGTTTTTCTAACACGTGTGTGCTGGTAGGGGTGGACACGCTGAAGGCCATCTTTAATTGGGCCCTCACAGATTTATAGGGCCCGACAGGGAACGTGATTATACAGAGTGTGTGTGGACAGAGGAGTGGACAGTGTGTAGCCTCTCCCCCTGTGAAGTCAGTCACCGGAGGCACAACACACACACAAACACACACACACACACACACACATATATACAAAACCCCTAAGGTTTCCAACGCCCCAAAAATGAGGTCTTGCATTTAGTAAAAATATGCGCTCATACACCTTCTGCTTTATCCACATTTGCATAGTGTGACAAGATGCCAGCTGAGGTGTGTGTGTCTGTGTTTGTGTGTCTCTGTGTGTATGTGTGTGTGTGTACAATAACCCTTCTTCATTGTTAGAATCATCTTTGTCTGATGTCCAGTTTCATAAATATCAGAGTTTCCCTCTCATCACAGTTTGTGGACTGCGAGAATCGAAACAACATTTAGAGAAAAAAATTCAGAATCATTTTAGGATTAAAATCCAGATTCAGAGAATTTATCAAACAGAGAAGTATTTTTCTCTCTGAAATTTCACAAAAATACACAAGTTACCGGAGATTTGATGAAAGATAAAAGTGGTTGAATTGGTAAACCGAGAAAATGGTGCAAAAATATCAGCATATTCACATTTAGAAGAAGAAGAATCAGTCGTTTGTTGAATTGTCTTTATGCTCATATATCATAAACATGCAGCTCCAGCTCGTACATCATGAAGAGCTCAGTGTTCAGAGATGTGAACAAATAAAAGACGTGTGAAGAAGCTGAATCACCCGGAAAAGATGCTGCGTGTTTAAAGAAGCTTACATGCAGAAAATATTCAGCTGCAGAGCAATTCACAAATATCAAGTGAGAGATGCACAATTTGTACTTTGGACTTTTGAATTTTTGAAGACGTGAATTCATTTTGACTTGGTTTTCAACTGTTGTGCAGCAACAAGAGTTTCTCTCAGGATCCACGGAGGAAGAGGAAGTTGTGTTGTCCTTGTGTTTTTGCTCCCACTCTTGTATTAGCGCTAACAGCCGAGGAAACACAAAGCTCACTCCTAAAGCCGCCCTGAGCTGCGCCACCAGGGTCTGTTTTCACAATTTGATGGAGGCGGCTTTAGTGCCATAAAACTTTCAGCCTCCACTTCCCCTGATGAAGTTTCTCTGGCAGGCGGCGAGCAGACCCAAGCAGCTGTTGCAACCCCCCCCCATGCCACAGAAAACCAGCCCGTCTGGCTTCCCAGGTTATTCCTGATTTGCACAGTTCACTATGAAATTTGGGGAAAGTGTTGGGATCAGATGCAGCCGCTAACCTCCGGTGCCCCGTGGCCCCCGAGGCCTCCGTGGCCCCCGAGGTCCGGACCAGCCCCCCCCCCACACACACAACAGCTTGTTAGAGTTGACACTTGATTTTATGCGTTGTGTTTCTGAGAGCATTACAACTAAATCCCCTTCTCAGATGAAACGCGGGGCTGCTGTTCAGAGACGGCTGTGGGAAATGCAGGTGGTGGTGGTGGTGGTGGTGGGGGGGGGGGGGGGGGGGGGGGATTAGCCGAGCTCGATGGTTCAGGATTTCCGAGCTTTAGCTTGATGCTCTTTTTTCCCCCTGTGAGCTCCCGTGAAATTTAAAACCCAATATTCCATAAATGCTGATAAAAGATTGACGAGTCCTGAGAGATGATGAGACTGCGACAGAGGTTCAGACGTTTCAGGAGAGAAGCAGGAAACGGATTTGAATCATGTGTCGGGTTTCACGTGAGATTCGTGTTCGCTGCAGCGGAATGGACTCTTACAGGCTTCAAATGGTAATTATATCGTATTTTAGTCACATTTAATGTTACATTTCATATAGATTTTCAGGATCTATTATTGTTTCCATGCTTCCCTTTTACTCCACTACATTTAAGGGAATAATATACTCAATAAAAAGCAGTTCTTTAATCTAATCTGAGCCACGGGACAAAATGATTTCACTCTTTCGACTTCAAGCTTCTTAGAAACAGACTCAGGTAAATATCTGTAGTTTTAAATTTCACATATTTTCTTGGGTTTTTCTGTGTCCAACTTTTTTTTTAGTCTTTGAATCTTGACCCTGTTTTGAAGGATTAGAAAAAACATCTAGTACACATTTAGTACATATGTATTAACATCATAAAAAACATGTCATCAGCCTGTGATGCTTTATCATGGAATAAAATGGTACAACAATAGTTAAACTGGTTGTTGGTTATTGGTATTTGAAAGAACACGGAATAATATAAAAATCAATATATGAAAGTACAATATAAAGTTCAGTTTTAATGTCAATTTCTTGTGTTTGTTAAGTATGAGAACTTCAGCTTCTTTTGTCAAATTGAGAAGAAGTTAGTTTTTTTAATTTAATAGTAATAAAAGCCTGAGTTTTGACTTAATAGCGAAACCTCAGCTTTACTTTCCATCGCGGACACGACTAATAAAGAAAAGAGGTTTGACGTCGAAACCGTGATAAATTGCTGAGTAAGCATCTGTGGATGCTAACGTTAGCCACGTAGCAACAGCTAACGCTACGTATCGGCCTTTTGAGTTAACGTAGAATTGTCGTTTTTCTGTCGGTGTCTCGACATTTAACCGGTTTTCAAATTCAATTCAAACTCAACAATGAGAATTTGTCACAAACCTCTGATCCTCCATGTTCTCTTCTCTCTGCACACAAACACACACGTTTCGACAAAAAGCCGACAACAAAACCTTTAACATCAAAAACTGGAATTGATTTGAAGACGTGTAATTTCACTGAAATGCAACATAAAGCATCTGGAATAGATGAATAAACAGCAACACTTTAATAACTCTGGATATTTAAAGCAGATTTAATTTGAGTTTTAATCTCAGTTCTCGTTAGCGTCACAGTTTCCCATCATGCATCACATCAGCAGCGTCTCTGAACATCTGCTGGAGAAGTCGGCAGCGCTCGGCCTCTTTGCAAACGTGACATGATTCCACACAAACACCTCCAGCCAGAGTTCCCCTCTGCCTTCATTAAAGCACACGCCGCCGGCAAGGTGACTCCACCCTCCTCTGCCAGGGCTCCACCCCCCCGCCGGGGTCAGCCTGGGCTCACTGTGCCCCCACGCCATTGGCTCACAGGGCCGTCTGTCAGCGGGAGGGCGGGCCCGGGTCAGTGGCGATGGGCACCGACAGTCGGTGAGTTGTTTATTCTGCTCGGCTCCAGATGGACCTGTGACCCCCCCCCCCCCCCCCCCCCCCCCTCTGGACAGACAGGTGATCTCGCTCGCTCTGACTCAACCATTCCCCCCCGGCGCCTCACCACACATATTGTGCCATCATTATTTCATACCTAGCAGGAGCATCACAGAGCGCAGCCCAGATTCAGGTGCAAAGCTCTGTGTGTGTGTGTGTGTGTGTGTGTGTAGGGGGGGAATACAACACATGAATGGTTTGTGCAACATTTTACACACGTTGAAAACCAGAAGAGATTCAGAAAAGGTTTCAGGTTTGTTCTATGTTATTATATAAGATATTACAAATCCAGTTTTCTTGATACCAAAGTACAAATTGAGCAAAATGTTAAATGAAATACTTCCGGTACATTCAGGTACTTTAACTGAATCCTCATTGTTTACTTGTTTCTTTGTTCTGTTGAAATACTTCAGGAACCTTTGTGAGTTTTTCAACTTTTTCACATTTTAGAATAATTCATGAATCATGATGAAAAATATCAATAACTGAGTCGAATGTGTAAGTGTGAGATATTAGATTTCATGTATGGGAGTGTCAGGCCTCGGTGCAGGGAGGAGCTCCACTGTCCGAGTTTAAGACGCTTGGTTACAATAATAAAATAATAAATCAAAAAATATTTAAGTTAAGCTACTTGAATTTGTTAAATTTCAACTTCAAATTTGCCTTGGCAATAAAAAAGCCTTTCTTATCAATTTCCCCTGTTTTGTGTTCTTTTTTAAAATAAAATTATTTCGGTTCTGGCAGCACTCAGGCCTCAGAAACGTTTAAAAAGTCTTAGAACATAACGATACAGAACCCAAAGTTTATTCAGAACTTTATTGATACCAATGAGGGAAACACATTTGTAGCTTAAACAACAAAAAGCAAAATTAACAAACAGGTCAAAGGACATCTAGATAAATAAGAAGATGAATCACAATATTAACATTTACACTGTTTAAAACACCTTCAGACTAAACTGTGAATTGAAGTTTCTTTTACATTTGATCTGAATCAGTTTATTTCACGTTTGTTTTCCACAAACTGAACTGAAAACCTGAATCTGAAAGAAACGTGGACTCAGCTCTGATCTTTAATATCTGCCTGTTAATTAACGACTGTGTTAACCTTCCACCTTCAGATAATGTGCTTGATGCTGCGGAGCTGTAAAAACACTCGTCTCCATTTCATCTTAAATTAATTTGGAGCTAATGTGAAATAAATCACTTCCTCTCACCGGAGCCAGAGGAAGTGAAACGCTGCAGCTGGAGCTGAGGCTGAGAGTGAGACAGAGTCAAGACAATGTGTCCCCGTCCACTGACACCCCAGATTGTGGTCCCTGTTGGGCCCTCAGACTCCGGTCCCTGTTGGACCCTCATAGCCCCCATCTAACCCTCTGACTCTCGCCCCCATATGGGACCCTCAGTCTCTCGCCCCCCTATGGGACCCTCAGTCTCCAGCCCCTGTTGGACCCTCATGGCCTCCGTCGGACCCTCAGACTCTGGCCCCTGTCAGACCCTCATACTCTGGCCCCCATCGGACCCTCAGACTCTGGCCCCTATCGGACCCTCAGTTTCCAGCCCTGTTGGACCCTCATGGCCCCCCTCTAACCCTCAGACTCTGGCCCCTATCGGACCCTCAGACTCTTGCCACCCTATGGGACCCTCAGTCTTCAGACCCTGTTGGGCCCTCATGGCCTCCGTCGTACCCTCAAACTCCGGTCCCTGTTGGGCCCTCATGGCCCCCCTCTAACCCTCAGACTCTGGCCCCCCCAGTCGGAGCCTCTGGCCCCCCTGTCGGACCCTCAGACTCTGCCCCCCCCCCCCCGTTGGACCCTCAGACTCTGACCCCCCCAGTCGGCCCCTCAGACTCTGGCCCCCCTGTCGGACCCTCATGACCCCTGTCGGACCCTCAGTCTCTGGCCCCCCCAGTCGGCCCCTCAGACTCTGACCACTCATCCCAAACATCCCGACTCAGCTTCTGCTCTCGTGGGCCGAACCAGCACCGCCCCCCCACTCGGCCAGTGCCACTCTCTCTCCTCGGCTGGCATCGTTTAACATTACGAGACTCTCCCGGTGTTTGCCGGCGGATGATGAGGCTCTCACTGCTCTGCTTGTGCCAGATGAATCATAAACCTATTCCATATGCCGCCGCAATTTGCTGATGGCCCAAGCTGTTTTGCCGGATATAAAATCCAGGGATTACGGAGGCTTGATCCTCAGAGAACGAAGGGAGAGGAGGACGGAGAGAGTGGAGCCTGGTGGGGGGGGGAGAGGTGAAGGGCGACACCTCCCATTGGACGGTGAAGAGGTGGAGGTGGCAGCGGCTGGTTGACACCTCCGTCACTTTCTGATCTATCGGAGGCTCCTGAAAACACAACACAACACAACACAACAACATGTTTGTCACCTCGACTCACACGCTGCTAATTGAAGTTTCTGTTCAAAACAAAGGGACAATCCCTCATGGGGGGGGGGGGGGGGGGGGGGGGGGTCCGCAGATCTTTTGTTTTGGATGAAGCTGGTTTGATCCCAGTTTGATTGTTCGAGCTCAGTTTGCACCAGTGAGAGAGTGTTGTTGTTTTTCCATCGAACTCCATCGAGTCAGCGTCTGGTGTGAAGAGGAGGAACTGATGTACAAGTGTTATGTTAAGAATCATATTCAGGACTTTAATGTGAAGAAAGGTTTTATGTGCTTTAGGAGTTATCACAAATTTTAAAAGTGAATCATACTCGTGGCAGTTGTACAACTATGTACAGAATATCATGCAACATGTTTTTATGTTGACTCATTCTCCTTCAACAAAATAAACATACTAAATCAAATTAGTTTATTTAAAAATCTTTAAAAATGTTCATCAAGTTTCATTAACTGAATTCATAAAAACTTCTTATACAATTTAAAAATGCTATTTTCCAAATGGAGTCTGATTATTCATAGAAGAGCAAAAAACATTAAACAAGATTTTACTAATAAAACTGTCAAATATGTTTTCATATTAAAACACTTCTGACTGAAGCTGCAAAGAAAACCTGACTCAATGTTTTCCTTCATTATATCAATGTCAGCCTACTTATTAATACAAGCTTTTAAAATCAAGTTGTATTAAAATGTTGTCTCCCTTTTTAAAGATTTGTAAATTAATATTAACTGGATCTTGAATTAAAAAATTTTGTTTAGATTTTTCACATATTTTCCCAAACATATTCATTCATGATTCAATGCTGTGTAAATCCAAACATTTGAAAACATTTGAAAATATAATAATTCACATTTATTTGTTGTCTCTCAGTTTCAGATATGACAGAACATTATTCCTCATCCCTCCTTGTCCATCAAAGCTCCACGTTCCTCTTTAATACAATATTTAACGTTGACTGTAAACTTAATTCATATTAAATATCATCATCTGTATTTACAGTGAACAGATTAAAGAAAAGCTCTCGACTGTTTACACTGCGGCTCCGTCCTCGTGTGAAAGGTCGACAACAAACAGATAAACAAGTAAAGGAGCTTAATTCATTTTCAGGTTTTTGATTAATATCCAATATTTGGCTGAGCGGCTGAGACTTCCTGTCAGGGGGCGGAGCCTCCGGGATCAGGTTCAAGCTTCTGAGCAAAAGAAAACTGGACGGTCCAACTTTCTATTTAACTTTACGACACTTTAAAGGTCACCTGGATTGACCTTTGCTGCTTTCCGAGGTTTTAATGTTTAATTTCTTAAGTAATTGCACAATAGAGCAAGGTGCACCCCCGGCGGAGGGTGTGTGGGGTGGGGGGCGCCGTGCTAACCACCATAACTCAGACTAACAGCATGTAGAGGCGATTACCTCGTACTTTTTAATTGAGTGGGCTCAGAGAGGCTCTAACTTCCACCGGCTCTTTACGAGTCGCCGGCTCCTTTAACGGCGCCGCCGCAGTAATTCGATAATCATTTTCATTTGGTAGAATGCTGGCGATCAATCTGATGGACGACTTCATCAATCCTCGTAACGCCGTGGTGCTGAGTGCGAGCGGGGGGGCCATGAATCCTGGCTTTATGAATCACGCTCCAACTAAAAGTTGATTAGTGCGGCAGCGGACTCCAGCCACACTTGATATTCATTAAGAGAAGGTGTTACTGCCAACGTGACAACGCTTTGTGACAATCAATTTCACCATTTGCATGAAAACGGGCTCAGAAATTCAAATGGTCCAAAATACAGGTGGGGGGGGGGGGGGGGGGGGGGGGACTGTGTCTTCATGAGTCTGTCTCTGAAGTCTGAAGTGTCCCCGGAGTTTGATCTCTCTCTGTTTTTTTGCAGAATGTTTGATTTATTTACCGTGTACAGGAGGAAAAATTAATCTCAAATCCCATTTAAATCGACATTTCAGGCTTAATCCTCAAAGTCCGGGTGGTGTACCTTCGATAAAAACACGTGAGGGTTCAAATCCCTGATCAACAAAAACAACAATCGACCAATAGAAGCAAGTTCCAGATCCTAACAACAGCCCGACCACAGATTCCAGGACGACTCCCTCGCTCCTCCTCCTCCAGCGTCTTTGTCTTCAGCTCTGACGTGTGAATCATATTTGTTCCATCCTATTAATAACTCAGATTATCCTCCTGATTATCCTGCTTTGTGTAGAAGCCTCCAGATTATCAGCAAATAGTTACTGAGGAAAAACAAAGGTAAATATTATTATGTATGAGTTTCAAAATACAGTTTGTGCCTTTGTCACTTATTAATCAGCTTTCATTGTTCATGTCAGAAGAAGACACGGAAACAAATGAATATGTTTTCATAAATATGTTTTGTGTTGTTGATCGGTTGTGTGTTACACTGTGATGTTTAATCCGCACACTTTTTACTTTGAGTTGCTTGTGTTTCTGAAGTGCAAAACACAAGAGCAAATAATGACACATTTAAGAAAACAACACAACGCTTGAAAAATAAGAAAATACAATATAAGAACAAATTACAGGAATTCATAAACACAATTATAAAACATTTATTCATCGACTTCATCTGATCAGAGTTACTCCTGTTTCGTCTTGTCATTTGTTGTGTTTTCTTGTTTGTTGTTGTGTTTAACTATCTTCATCCAAACATCACAACCAAAGTGACTGAATATTACAGAGCACTCTTCTTCCTCTTCCTCTTCCTCTTCTTTCTCCTCCTCTTCCTTTTCCTCTTCTTCTTCCTCCTCCTTCTCCTCTACATGTTTCCCCTCTTCATCCTCCTCCTCCTCCTCCTCCTCTTCATCTTCCCCCTCGTCCTCCTCTTCCTCTTCTTTCTCCTCCTCCTCCTCCTCCTCTTCCTTTTCCTCTTCTTCTTCCTCCTCCTTCTCCTCTACATGTTTCCCCTCTTCATCCTCCTCCTCCTCCTCCTCTTCATCTTCCCCCTCGTCCTCCTCTTCCTCTTCCTATTCTTCCTCTTCCTATTCTTCCTCCTCCTCCTCCTCTTCCTCCTTCTCCTCATGTTCCTCCTCCTCCTCCTCCTTATCATCTTCTTCTTCCTCCTCCTCCTCTTCCTCCTCCTCACGTTCCTTTTCCTCTCCTCCTCCTCCTCCTCTTCCTCCTCCTCCTCTCACTCTTCTTCTTCCTCCTCCTTTTCCTCTTCATCTTCCCCCTCGTCCTCCTTCTCCTTCTCCTCTTCCTCTTCCTAGTCTTCCTCCTCCTCCTCTTCCTCCTTCTCCGCATGTTCCTCCTCCTCCTCTTCCTTTTATTCTTCTTCTTCCTCCTCCTCCTCTTCCTCCACCTCATGTTCCTTTTCCTCTCATCCCCTCCTCGTCCTCCTCCTCCTCCTCTTCCTCCTCCTCCTCTCACTCTTCTTCTTCCTCCTCCTTCTCCTCTACATGTTCCCCCTCTTCATCCTCCTCCTCTTCCTTTTCTTCTTCATCTTCATCTTCCCCCTCGTCCTCCTCTTCCTCTTCCTCTGCCTCTTCCTATTCTTCCTCCTCCTCCTCCTCTTCCTCCTTCTCCTCATGTTCCTCCTCCTCCTCTTCCTTATATTCTTCTTCTTCCTCCTCCTCCTCTTCCTCCACCTCATGTTCCTTTTCCTCTGATCCCCTCCTCGTCCTACTCCTCTTCCTCCTCCTCCTCCTCCTCTTCCTCCTCCTCCTCTCACTCTTCTTCTTCCTCCTCCTTCTCCTCTACATGTTCCCCCTCTTCATCCTCCTCCTCTTCTTGTCTTCTTCATCTTCATCTTCCCCTCGTCCTCCTCTTCCTCTTCCTCTGCCTCTTCCTATTCTTCCTCCTCCTCCTCCTCTTCCTCCTTCTCCTCATGTTCCTCCTCCTCCTCTTCCTTATATTCTTCTTCTTCCTCCTCCTCCTCTTCCTCCACCTCATGTTCCTTTTCCTCTCATCCCCTCCTCGTCCTACTCCTCTTCCTCCTCCTCCTCCTCTTCCTCCTCCTCCTCTCACTCTTCTTCTTCCTCCTCCTTCTCCTCTACATGTTCCTCCTCTTCCTTTTCCTCTTCATTTTCCCCTCCTCCTCCTCCTTTTTCTCCTCCTCTTCCTCCTCATTGACTCACTCCTCTATCAGCTCCTCCTGGATGATTGGCCTGGACAGCCTCACTCATCTCACTAGGCTGGACGGATGAGAGAGACTGACAGTGAGACAAAGTGAGAGCGCCCCCTGGGGGAGGAAATCCGTCTCATCCCCAGACTCCTCTGACATCTTCTCACCTGAGGAAGCCCCCGGGCGCAGGTTGATGTTTGAAAGATGGATGAGAGAGACTGAGATATCAAATTGAATCTGTGTCATTGCCTCGTCCAAGACGTTAACGTTGTCATTGTTGTTTGTGTGTTTGGCGGCAGGAGTACACAAAAACTACTGAACTACACAGACACCAAATTAAAAGAAGTGTTTTTTATCACAAAGCACAGTTTCAAACAATTTTCAAACAAAACAAAAGATAAGAAAGATTAGGAATGAAATGATTAAAAGACGTAAAATAAATAAAATCGATAAATTAATAAAGAAACCTTTATCTTTTGGGGCGTGGCCAGGGTCTTTCACTTTCTTTAACATTGGGAGACACTTTCACTAAACACAGCCGTGCAGGCATCTTGCAAACACAGACTTTTGTGACTAGTCACTGTTTCACTGTTGGAACATAGATTGATATCTGAGGCACATTTCAAATTCAGTCCGTTGTGCATTAACTGAGCTTCCGTACTCTTCCTCCTCAGGGAGTTTCAGCCAATGGGATCAGAGCCCAAAGTCCTGATTGCTTCCTCAACCTCAGAGAGTTCAGCTGCTGCTGAGCTCAGAGGCGTCTCCTGGGATCTGAACCCTCAACCTCACACAACGTGCACTGAGAAACACATATGCATTTTTCATTTGCACTGTATGTGCTGCATAATCCGGTTTGCTGTGTTTGTCTGGGGACGTTGTCCAATCTCCAGTAGCGTGACCGGACTCAGGCCACAGCCGGACTCCCTCTGCAGGATCGATGGCTATCAGGTCACTGATGTTGTCATGAGGCCCAAATGAAAAGCTGCCGGGGAATCTGTAGACATATTACACGGCTTAGCTTGAGCACTTGTGAGGCAGCGAGCGTTGATCAGAAGTCACGCGAGGGCACGTCCACAGATTATCCTGTTTCCAGTGTCTTCTTAACGCCGTGGAGCCGAGACAATGTCCAGGACATGTCACTGAAAATGAGATTGAAACATCTGCGACGTGTCTTTTCTGTGTGAGACTGGAGACGAGCAGCTCGGCACAGACACACACGTGCACCGTCTTTGTTTAGTGATTCTTTATTAACATAATATTAACTAACCTTCATCATAATTTCTATAAATTCATAAAAACCTCCTCCTTACACAGTTTATTTTTACATAATCCTGTATTTATATTGCATGTTTACGTATTTATGACTTTATTATACTGATGCTTCTGTCTTGCTTTTCACTTTTCTGCAGGATTAAGGAAAATTTGTGCATAAAAGACACTTAAGGGAAATCTCATGTCATTGTGTTGTCCTTGTTGTGATGGGGACAGTGAGTCCAAATCAACACAAACTTCAGTGACGCACAAACAAAGTTCATGTCATCACTGAAAACTGATTTTACTGAGTTCTGTGAAACGCTGGATCTCAGACCTTCATCTCAGATTTGTTGAGAAGAACAAAAGAAGAAAGTGTTCAGCTTTAATCACGACCCTGAATCGAATCACCCACATTATTCTGACGCTTTTGGCTAAAACGTGTAATAAAGTAATGAGTGTGAAACGCATCAGAGGCGTCTTGTACACACCATTACAGGCGGAGGCCTCGGGCCAGAGAGAGGAGATGGAATCGCTCTCCATCAATCACGAGTCACCAGCCAACGTTTATATCATTAAACTCATCGTCCATAAACACAGATGTTGTAAATGAAGAAAAGAAGTGAAAGTGAAACACCTGCAGCTGTGATGAGATGACTCCTCCCCCTCGTGTCTTCACGTTTATCTCAAAGCTGATTGGTCGCAGTGGAACTGTCGTTAATAAAGAGAGATAGAGAGAGAGAGAGAGAGAGAGAGAGGTGAAGGTCTCACATCGGGACGAGAAGCCATCAATCATCTGAGGAGGTCAAACTGATGAAGAGGATCAAGACCACTTCTTCTGGAGGAATGAAGTGAGGACACGTGCAGGCCTCATCTTCATCTACATCTTCATCTTCATCTTCATCTTCATCTTCATCTCATCTCTTCATCTTCATCTCTTCACCTTCATCTCTTCATCTTCATCTCATCACCTTCATCTCTTCATCTTCATCTCTTCATCTTTGTCTCTTCACCTTCATCTCATCACCTTTGTCTCTTCATCTTCATCTTCACCTTCATCTCATCACCTTCATCTCTTCATCTTCGTCTCTTCATCTCATCACCTTTGTCTCTTCATCTTCATCTTCATCTCATCTCTTCATCTTCATCTTGACCTTCATCTCTTCATCTCTTCATCTTCGTCTCCTCATTTCATCACCTTTGTCTCTTCATCTTCATCTCTTCACCTTAACCTTCATCTTCATCTTCATCTCTTTACCTTAGCATCTTCATCTCTTCACCTTCATCTTCATCTTTTCATCTCTTCATCTTCATCTCTTAATCTTCATCTCTTCATCTTTGTCTCTTCACCTTCATCTCATCACCTTTGTCTCTTCATCTTCATCTTCACCTTCACCTCTTCATCTCTTCATCTTCGTCTCTTCATCTCATCACCTTTGTCTCTTCATCTTCACCTTCACCTCTTCATCTCTTCATCTTCGTCTCTTCATTTCATCACCTTTGTCTCTTCATCTTCATCTCTTCACCTTCATCTCATCACCTTCATCTCTTCAATTTCGTCTCTACATCTCATCACCTTCATCTCTTCAATTTGGTCTCTTCATCTCATCACCTTTGTCCATTCATCTTCATCTTCATCTCATCTCTTCATCTTCATCTTGACCTTCATCTCTTCATCTCATCATCTTCGTCTTCTCATTTCATCACCTTTGTCTCTTCATCTTCATCTCTTCACCTTAACCTTCATCTTCATCTTCATCTCTTTACCTTAGCATCTTCATCTCTTCACCTTCATCTTCATCTCATCACCTTCATCTCTTCATCTTCATCTCTTCACCTTCATCTCGTGCAGATTGAATTCACAGAGGCTGTTTGGCTTCACTGAACGTGAATATTAAAAATTCTCTTTGCTATAAGTCAGTCAAGTTCAAGTTTCCATCTTTTGTAAGAACTCAAACGACTCCTCACTCACCACCAGTTAATAATCTGATCTCAACTGGTTCCCAGCATGCCCAGCACGATGAGCGCCTCGCGTGCATCAGAACCTGGAACCTGAAGAGAACAGCCTGTGGACCGCTCTGACCCGGGAAGCTTCATGTAATATAGAGCAGTTCTGGGAAACAAAGGAGGAGGGATCGCCGCTCTGGAGACGTGACAGAGCATCATCATCAATAACCCACCGCTCTGCACTCACTCCTGGATTCCTTGTCTAAACTCAGCATGTATATTTCATCCTCTCGTCCCTCCAGCTCGGGCGGGGGGGTCACTCCCGAGCAGGGCGGCCCAGCAGATGCCTGGAATGGCAGATGAACAGATGAACACAACTTAGGCTCCACATATGCTGTGCAACCCGGAGTCGGGGTGATTTATTCATACCGGTGAATAATGAACGCACACTTCTGGAGCGAGCGGGCTCGGGTTCGGGCGTGTGCGACTCAGCTCAGCTCACGACAAACCGATGTTCATGTCACAGGAAATATCAATCACACTCCTCTGTGGGGGGGGGGGGGGGGGGCTGTTAGTTTGAGGTTTTACAGAAACTGTTGTCATGTGGCTGGAAGAAGACGAGAGCTGGACGTCGTGTCCGAGGTGAGGACAGGAACAAACGTCTTCTTCGTCCAACGTTCTGACACATGGAGAAAATAAACTGAACCTCAATGAAGTCAGATCCTCGATTAGGAGATAGACCCCAGAAGTGAGAGGAGGCTCAAGATCATCTGCTCGAGAATAATAAAACGCATCCGACTCTAGTGAGCAATGTTTGTTTGTGACTTTTTGCATCTTCCCATTTGTTTTCTGCATCTTGTTCTACTTCCTGTTTTATTTTGTCGGTTCTGACATTTCCTGTCTTTTCACTTCCTGGTTCCTGGTTAATCCCTGCACACCTGATTAACTTCCTGTCAGTAAACCCTGTCAAACACTCAGCAGGTGGTCTTGTTTCCCTCGTGTGTTCGAACCCAAACGTTCTGACCCGTCTTTCTCAGGACTGCTTCTTTCGGAGGTCTGGTTTGTGATGGACTCTCCTGGACTGAGAACCTGAGGGCGATGAACCAAACTGTGAGTCAAGTGTACGCTTCTTATTTCAGTCCCTGTTCTGTGTCACATGTTGAAATGTGATAGAAACAGGAAGTCGACCCGCTGAGGTGAAAGAAGTCTTCTGTCAACGAGTGAAGAGAAATTCAAATCAGATTCAAACTGACATGTAACCAATAAAAATAAATAAATTCTGTACTTGTTTCCAAACTTTTAAAGTGCAGCCAGGTTTCTCCAGGTGGGAGTGGACTTGTCTAAATGTTGGAGCCATGAATCTTCTTAACTTTAACTTCTAGACCTCTAAACATGACGTTTTATACCAGTGGAGATATGATAAAGAAATGACCCTGTTCTTTCTTCAGCAAATTGTCCAACTTCTCACTAGAATGAATTGGAGTAGTCTTTTTAGATAAATCACTATCCCATCCGTTTTCAGACACACTGGGTCTAGACATGTTCTGGAGATTGGGTCTGACTCGTTCACACCAACAGGAACATGTGGGAACATCAAGGCGAGGGGGCGGAGCCTGTAGAGCAGCAGGGGCGGAGCCTGTAGAGCAGCAGGAGGCCGGACATGACGTATAAATCTCCTCGTGTTTCCAAGTTGACGTATTCGTCTCCTCTTCTTTACGTCCACTCGCTCTCTGTCTTCCTGTTGTATTGTCACAACGGGACATTTTACCAGGAGCCCGGCAGGAAAAGTCCCAGAAAGGTTCCAGATCTACTGACTCTGATGTTTGTCTCCTCACAGTCAGCTTCTCTGGACTTTATTCCATATCTGAGAGCAGCTTTAATCCTCAGGGTTATTGAAGCCGGGCCAGTTTAGCCTGTTTTGGATGAAGCTGCCTGTTTAA
Organism: Platichthys flesus; assembly: GCF_949316205.1. NCBI lineage: Eukaryota > Metazoa > Chordata > Actinopteri > Pleuronectiformes > Pleuronectidae > Platichthys > Platichthys flesus. The sequence continues at coordinate 2,420,636 of NC_084947.1, forward strand.
TATTCCTGTGTGAGAGCAGATTGGAGGTAATCGGCACAGAATGAGTTAATTATCTTCCTCCCTCCTCGTGCTCAGCAGAAGATTGGGATGCTGAGTGGGGAATTAGATATCTGAAATGACCGGTGTGATTGTAATGACAGCTCTCTGTAAGAATCATTTCATCTGCCCACATTACTTTGGAAGACGTGATTAATGAAGCACAGCGCCCCCCCCCCCCCCCCCCCCCAGCCCCCTGCCTCTCAGCCGCAGATATACTGATCTGCTGACATTTACTTAAGTTTGGGCTAATGTATTAATTCCAAAGATAATTATTCAATATACTTTTGTCACTGTTGATATAGCTCAGCGTCACCCTGCTCCGAGACACTGGCTGTGGTGGGGGGGGGCCATATGTGAGGAGCCGCACAGGGACAGAGACAAGACAAATGGTTTGACTCAGTGACTGTCTCATTCCTCTCTGACATAATGGACACTCGATGGAGCTGCACATGTTTAATATCCTGAATATTTATGCTGTGAAATGTGCGTTAATATCACGTCTTTGTTTTAAAAATGTGTCTGAAGCTCTGCAGGACCGAAACCATCGCTACCCGGGGTGGACTCATTATGTGGAGTTATCCTGTGTTAATGTATTTACAGATTATACTATGTCTCAGAATTTTCTTTATTAAAACTAGTTTTCTTTTATTTTCTTGTAATAGAATCTAGTCACACAGCTGTTTATTTCTCATCTAAATCAGTCAGAATATATTTTTTCTTTTATTTGTGCTTTTATAGACAATTTAAAACAAAACTCTCCACTGCATCAATGCACAAAGCAAAAAAAATACAGTAAGTGGGGAATGTCAGAAGCAGGTCAACAAATATAAATGTACAAAATAAATAATATAACAAGACATGAGAAGTTAAAATTATGAAATGATTAAAAAAAATAAAAAATCATATTGTATAAGATTCTAAAAGAGACGAGTAAGTAAAACCCGAAGAATTAAAGGAGAAACAATTCCAAGAAATGAAATGGTTAAATACATAAATACGATTTAAAAAAAGACTTACATCTAAAATGTATTGATTAATATATTGGTGAGTGACAGAAAGAAAACAAACAATTATAGAAACTGACTCTTCAGGAGTTATGATAGAGTTTGAGTTGCATATGTTTTATTTTGAGTATCTGCAGCACAAACAGGACTTAGGTCATATTTAAATCAAACATGTAGAATTAAATTCTTTAAATGTTATAGAAAATGCTGCAGTTACATATTTATTTACTTACAAATACATGTATCACCACAGGTCTTTGTGTTTTGACCCTTAAGAATTTGAAATAAGCTTAAATATTTTTATACTGTAAATAACCCGACCGACTCTGAGTCGTCTTGTCCAGGGCCAAGCGGTCGTCCCACGATTAACACACTCCACCTTTCAACACGTTTGATTCCCAGAACATCTGGTTGAGCTCCACTCAGCTGCTCGATTAGGATCCATATGCCTCCAACATTATCTTTATTGTGTCCTGTAATTGTCGGTGCTGTGGAACCCCCCCACCACCACACACACACACACACACACACACACACACACACACACACACACACACACACACACATGCAGTGCAAAGGCAACAGTTGTGAGGGTGAATGTGGAGGAGAAATGACTTGGCAGAGGTTTGTGTTTCCTTCACAATGTGATAAAACGCTTTTTGTGGAAGCACAAAGACTCCGGGAACCTGAAACTCCCTCTGAGACGAGAGCAGCTGATGAGGTGAAGAGAAGAAACCTCCAGAGTTTCCTGCAGGAACATAATCGTCCTTATATCTGGAACAATGAGACATCATCTCCTGACGGGAACCAGATGTTCAGGTCAAATATTCTCATTTATCTTTAAGTCCTTTGTCCTGTGGGATCCAATCACAGATAAGAAGAGAATCAGTGAATGTTCTTTGAGAGGTTTTATTTATATTAATATGTTCCAGTAAACGAACATTATGACGACATGTCCTCATTATGTTCAAACCAGTTTCTTTCATAAACAAAGATGATTTAGAATGGATTGAACCATAGAAGGTTTATCAAACTGGGCGTAGAGATGTTCCCACATGACTCCAGCATCAGAAACACCTCTCATTGCCGGGTTGTGGATCTACTCAACGATCCAATACCACATCTTTAAAGTACATTAGTCTCACACATGTCTAAAGACAGTTTTCTGTTCAACAGTTGGAAAGTCGCACTGGAACTAGGCCATTTAACAAAGATAGCAATCAGCTCCTCGCCATGCAGGCCAGGCTCCGCCCACCACTCCTCCAAATATGGTCACTTCTGGTTTCAAAACACCAGGAAGGCACCGAACAAAATGGCAGATCTACTCACAACCAACAGGTGACGTCACATGTGTTCGACACTTGGTCTGAACTTGTAAATGCTGAATGTTAAATATTAGCTTTAAGGGATTTGCTGTGTTTAGACTCAATATTTAAGTATAGCTAAAGAGCGGTGACATCACCAGAAGGAGCTGCACGCAAACACACAGACATGAACTACAGCCGGGACGCAGCATCAGAAATCCCTCTTCACGTCTCAAACAAAGATCCTGAGCATCGTCTCCTGTCGGCGTGACCGTCCACCTGAAGAGGAAACAGCAGGAGAGGGAGGAGCCCAGAGGAGGAGGAGCCTAGAGGAGGAGGAGGAGCCTCGTCACAGCGGCGCCCATCATCCGCGTGGCGACAACAACATCACAGCAGTGAACACGTCGGAGGGGTTGTGTGTCCGGGGCCATCTTGCACATGTCTTTGTGTCCGCGCTCTCAGAGCTGAGCTGCCCACTGTGTGTGTGTGTGTGTGTGTGTATGTGTGTGTCTCTGTGTGTGTTGTGTGTGAGATAGATACCAGGAGACATGGGGTGGGGGGGGGGGGGGTTGCATGTGATATTTCAGCAGCTGTTTCCTTTATGCAGCTGCACCACCGCAGACAGGACACTTCCAATCATGCTCATGGCTGCCACCACTGTGTGTGCGTGGCAGTCCAGAGGGATCTGCTGCTGCCACACAACGCACCCTACATCTATCACTAAGGATAGGATCAGCACAGGTTTACTGCAGAGCGCAGGTCACGTGTGGGTCTGTGGCACGAGCGTCGCACAAATCAAGGCTTTTTGTTTCATGTGTGTGTGAATCCACAATAGAAACCTTAAGAAGGTTCACGTTAGATCCTCGTTTGACTCGGTGTGGCCAAACAGGTTCGATCGGGGTCGTGTTAAACTCACTGAATATCTAAAAGCTCTTGAGTTCTCTTTATTCCTTGAAAACGCTGCTGAATTGTTTCCCACACTATTTTGTATTTATGGAAATAAGGTGATGATTCTGAGTGTTTTTGTTTTGGACGAGCATTTCTCACGTTAGTCCAAATGTTGAGTATTTAACCAAACTCAGGAAGTGTTTCTTAGTAATCACTAACAAGACAGTATTGGTTGTATTAGTGTAAAGTCGCTTGAATACAGACACACAAATATCAGTTTCCTAAATATGTAAATTTTCTTACGACATATCAAGACTATGAATTATTCTCTGGCAAGTAAATGTTAAATGTTGAAGAAAGCAAACACCATTTCCTGGATGTGCACCAGAGCTTGAATGAGTTCTTCCCCGACTCGTAGCACAGGAGGATGTTTTTCTCTCCTGTCGCCAAACTGTTGAGTTTCTCTATAATTTTATATTTTTGTAACATTTTTGAATTGAAATTAATTGTGTAATCTTGCGTGTAAACAAACCAACCAACCAACAAACATGATCTGCTTGGTGGAGGCAATTATCTGCATCATTTAGTACTTTAAATACTCTAAAGGTCATTACCTCTGTACCATCGGGATTTCCAGTATACGAATGCACTTAATTTGCATGTTTTATGTAAATGTTATCGTAGTATATCTCAGTAGAATCACTCAATCACTGGATGTTGAACAATAACATCTATTTCTGTCTACAAATGTATGTGAACGAATAGTTTTATAAGGAAATGAATAGATTTGAATTACATAAAAAAGAAAATTGAAAACAAACAGATCCAAGAAGAGGTTTTAATTTGTAGGTTTCAGTCAGTTTTAATAATTTAAGTGAGAATACTTTGAGTTCCTTCGTGTCCACGTGAGAAACATCAGACGACTTCAGAAAGCGACACCAGTCAAATCTCCTGACGACAACACGACAACCATCTTCTATCTCCTCATTCATTTTTCATTTAAAGCGGCGAACGCGTTGGCGTGCCCATGGAAAATACAGATTTCACCCTTGTCCAGTTTGGGGGGAGTGGTGGTGGTGGTGGTGGTGGGGGGGGGAGATCCAATGAGGCAGAAAGACACATCAACAGGGAGGAGAGGGGAAAAGCACGCGGCGTGTCCTTTGAGCCGGTGTCACCCTGCTGGGCGGAGTTTGACATTCAGACCATGCGACAGGGCTCGACCCAGGGTGGACGGCCCCCCTGCAATATTAACTCTCATTTGGAGAGCAGCTGTGGCTGTGAGCATGAAACATTGAAGGAAACAGCTGCCATGGATCCAGTGCCATCGCACCACCTCTCCCACTGTCGCATGCAGCCGCCCTCCCCACTGTTCCCCTGAGACCAGAGACCAGAGCAGCACACAGACCGGCTCTTATTCCTCGTGCCGTTTCCCGTCTGTCGGCGTTCTCCTGGCCGACGCCGCCCGGCCTGTGTGAGGAGGCGTGAATGGCCTGGGAGACGTCTCCAGCATCTGGACGGGAAAAGAGTCTTTCAAGGCCCCGTCTGTCCCGGAGACTCTGTGGTTCGTGTGTTCCAGGGAAATCGGGGAGATGCGTTATTTAAAGAGTGTTGGACGAGGACCAAGAGGGATGCTTGAAAGCTGAAAGGTTTATTAATAAAGTGGATGAAAGGGCTAAACATTAATCTGTGCTGTTCATTTATCTACAAATCTCAGGAGGAAATATCCAGATGTTCCCCAGTGGTTCTGGTTTTAGCTTTGACTTCTTTGGACAACAGAGATTTGATTTTAGAATATTCTAACTAAGGGAAGTCACCAGTTTCTACAACCATTTCCTGTGTTTGGTCCAAGGTCCATGTGGATTACAGGTCTCTGGATCTCTTTGAGGGATGAATGCCAGTTAATCCAGGAGGTTTTCTATCGTGTGCCAAATTTCAGAGTTGTATTTCCCCGAATGACATAGTAAATAAGGTCTGAGCACCATCCAGGCCTTTCAGAGTCGAGTTCTCCCTGTGGCTCTGTGGCTTTTCTCTGGGAACCACCTCCGATCGATGGCATACAAGTTGCAGTTTGGTAAATTATCGAGGCTCCAGTTCCCCGGTGACCCTTTGAAGAAGGAGCCTTGTGGATTTGACGATGGAAACACAACTGTTAACATCTGTACATCTGCTCCGTCTCCCTGATACTCATCCTCTCGTTGATTCCACGTTCACTTGTTTCCCTCCTCTTCACCGCTCTTCATCCTCCTCACTGCAGAGTCGTCTCCATTGCCCCCCCCCCCCCCCCAGCTCGCCTGCTCCTCCTGAACGCTACAGCGACTCCACTTCACAATCACACGTTCATAAGACACGCTGTATTTTAAAAGACGGAACCTCCTCAGAGACACATGCTAATTTACCTCAGCTTCAGTAGGAGTGTGGGGGGGGGGGGGGGCGAGAGCATTAAAGGTCGTCGGTGATTCCTAGTGACAAGCAGAGAGTAAGTGTGCAGGCGTCTGAACCTGGCTCTCCGCTGGGGCCCGGACCCCCCGGTGTTCTCCTGGTAGCTGAACAAGCTCCTGTCGGCCGCTCGGTGAGTCGCTGACGGATTCAAACGGATCTGAATAATTGATCGCTCAGGTCAGCGCCGCTCTGGATTACAGCCGTGAGAACATCGCCCCACTTCCGCCCGTGTGTGTTTAAGTGTAATTAAAAACAGTTCCTCAGGAAGTGAGAGAGGAACATGGTGTTCAACACGGATATGAATAAAGAATCCCGTGGATTCCGTGTCCATGAGGCGCCGGCAATTAAGACGTTATTAATTATTCAAGAGTGGAAATAATTGATCTGGAGGTTGAAGTGGCTGCGGATCGTGATGGCCGGGGCAGCGGCACTTTCACGGGGGGGGACAATTAGCAACAGGGTAATTACACTCACGGTCAATTTGTAAAAACCAGCGTCTCTTAATGCCACATGTGTACGAGGGTGTCGGCGGGCGGCCCCACGCGTTAGAGACCGGTGATGGTGACTGGGCGTTCTCTCAGGTGAACCATCAGATGGAGATCGTTGACTGAGCAGCTTCCACGGGGAAATAATGACAATGACATTTCATACGTCAGATGAGTGAAATGATGATGACATTTGTTTGTGTTAATGTCAGCTTGATGAAACAGCTGATTTGTTGTTTTATTAATAAATGTGTATATATAAATGTTTTCCTCACCCCACACATGGGGGCGGGGGGGAGGGGGGGTGTCTTTCTAAAGGTGTGATCTTCTACCGTTTTATCGTTAATTTCTAAATAAGGAATATTTAGCAGACTGAGATATGAGTTTGTACAATTTGGTGCAGATCCAGATAAAATGTGAGTCTTGTGACTTTATTGTGTTTTCCTCTGGAGACAGAGGGGCCTCGCATTCTGAGGGCCGCTCTAGATTCCCATATTTCCTTTCAGCGTTGTTTTGATAGCTTGATAGCTAGCCTAATACGTTAGCATGAGTACCAGCTGTATTTTGATATTTATGCAGATAATAAACATCTTTAATTCTAATTTGGTAAAAAGTAATTTAACAAATTCAATGTCCCACGCAGTTATTTTTTCTTTCCCCGGGTGAATCCTCTGGAGAGACTTTCACTTTTATGTTTGAACATAAAATCATATATGAGTAAGGATCACAGGAGAAGAGGAAAATGTAGATTTGCCAAAATCAACACGGCAGAAGTGAGATTCTTCATTACGTGTTTGTTTCTGTCTAATACCCATTCCCTCGCCCGCCCGTCTCCCTTCTCTCTCTCTCTCGACTCATTTCCAATGTGCCCTTTGTAATTAAAGCCGGGGTTCCTCACTTAAGACGGACAGGCCCGGGGAGGCGGGTGTCAGCCGAGACCATCAGTCACACCCGGCTGCTGCTGTGTGGCTCCGTGGATGTGATCCTGAAAACCACAAGCACCGCAAACAACTGCTGGCTGACACACACACACACACACACACAAACAAACACACAATTATCAATGAAATGGCACAACACTCGTTCCTCTTTTCAGTTCCTTTCTTTTCTCTCTCTCATCACTGTCTTTCCAGTTCCCCTCCTCCCTCTCTCTCCCCCTCTGTCTCTAGCTCTCTCCCTCTCTCGCTCTCTCTCTCTCTATCTCTCGTTGCCATTTTAGCACATTAATTGACTCATTATTCTGATTCCTACTCGGGGGGGGGGGGGGGGGGAGGGGCGGCTGATTAACAAAGGCAGATGCCCAGTCTCAGTGGAGGAGCTCTGGATCACAGTTGTTTGTCCCATACATTAACATGACTTATTAGAGTCGCTGCCGACTGCGACATTAAAACACCTCGGATGATTGAAACCACGATTGACAACTGGTAACAGCTGATTTGATGAATATTTATTAATAATTAAAATGATGAATTTTCCAGTTCAGCGTTGGAGGTGCAGGATGAGCTCGGTTTGTCTGTTCTGTATCGTTGAGTGTGGGATCCACGGAGGCCGCTCGGGACCAATCAGGTCCAGGTCTGGATATTAATAAATGATATTGAGTTTTTTTTTTAATAAGCTCCATTATTAATCCCTAAGAAATGAGGGTAAATTGATAACTAACCTGTTAAAGACGCTGCTGCTCGTCTCTGTGCAAAGTAACAACATCAACAAGTTCCACCAACATTTTCTTCTTTGTGTCTTGGTTGAATTATTGGCTGCGCTGCCCCCCCATGACTTCAGGTAGTACTGCATCCGAAAGAAGACTGAGAACTGAGAAAGGTTTTTTGGATTGTACATAAACGTACAGTAATAACATCCCTCATTAAAAGTAATTAACGTGTGCACACATTAATGACGTGTGCAACCTATTAACACTAAAATGCAAATACAGGAATTCCCAGTTGGGCTTGTCCCTTCCCCCCCCGGCCCTCTCCCAGTCCCCCCCCCCACGTCTTTCTCTATGTGACGCTAGCATAAGATTTTTAGGCCATATCTTCAACCCCATTGTTTTTCCGTGACAGCTCAACATTTAGTCGCCCTGACACGTCCAGTTAGCTACAAGCCCAAAGTTTACCTGACACAGGGTGGCCTACTTATCGTCTCCTGCCCCTCTTCTTCTTCTACACCCCCCCACCCCCCGCCCCATCGTGTGTACCACCATCATCACCATTCAGTCTCCTCCGCTCGCCCTCTCCACCCTCCTCACACGTCCTATTTGAGAGAATTAGGAGGGAATCAATCATTTGTCGGGGGCCTACATTTTGGTCGGGCCGCAGCCTGGGCATCAAACCGCTCATCTACCGTCTCCAGTTGGACAGGAAGGGGTGGGGCTGCTAGTTTGTAGAGGGAGGGGGGGGGGGGGTGATATCATGTGGCGAGACCAGGAATTCAAAGTGACGCAGGTTGGACCCTTGAGTTCCTCTGACAAACTGACTGCAGCACCCCCCAGGCTCTTTCTCTCCTCTCCCGTCCTCTCGGTCTGTCCGTCTCACTCCTCCGATGTCCAACGCCACACTGTCCTGTCATTCAGCGAGACAGGAGGCCGCCATCATCGGCGTCCCAGCGGCCAATGGGAGGAAGCCTCTGTCTCCGCTGTGTGTCTTTAATCGTCTGAGGTGACGGTGGAATTGGACGATGATCAGTTGAATCGAGGGCTCGTGAGTCTGGATCTGATCTGAGCACATGACAGTAGAATGAACTGTCCAAGGCCCAACTGTCCTCTTATCAAAGCACATTATAATATGTAAGATCCAGATTTCTAATTGGATCTGCACCTCCGACAAGGATGTAACAATGCCCCCCCCACCCCCCCGTCCGTCCGTCCAGATTTCCACAAAGATCGGTGGAGATCAGAAGGTTATGGACATTTTCTACGAATTTCTGATTAATAATGAATGGATCTGGATATTAAAAGTCAGCCATATTTAGAGAACTTATCTATTTGTGTGTGTTGGGGCAGCTTGATGGAATTTCAGGGACTATAGGTTTTATTCTGAGTGCTATTAGTAACTATGAGGAATAAGAGGATCACATTTCTAAAATCTATTTATTTGTCTTTTATTGATTGGTTGGTTTACGTCAGCAGAATATTTTAAATAGGATGAATCCAAAACATTGTTCTATAATAACCAGTGTTAACTGGTGACACCTCATATTCAGTAATGCAGATATGAAGACGCTGACATCGTCATAAACTCATCACAATAATAAATTAACAGCAGCGGAGATGTGGAGGTGGAAATTCAAAGTAACAATGAGATGAACAAAAGATCACGAGTGTCTCGATGCAGCAGAGCGAGTTCAGAGCCTGTGATTGTGTTAAATGTTTAAATGTGTGTTTGTGGTGACGTCATCGCCGCTCAGCTGTTTAAATAGTTGATTAAGTCTCGTCCAGCTTGTGAACCCGACCCCTGACCCCCGCAACATCTGCTTTGTGAGTGTGGGCTGAGAAGCAGTCGCTCTCACACTGCGCAGTATGTGCCTTCATAGCAAGGTGACATTAGCTCTGAGAGCAGATCAGCTGCCGACTGCCGAGCGTCATTTTGTATCTGCTGCAAAAAATACGGAGAAATTGACGGAAAACACAACAAACAACAACGAAAAGCCACAACCTGAATAAACAGAAGCCAGGAAACTGGTTTCTTTTGTCAGGTGAGTCGTTTTGGAAAAACCAGGCAGGCCAGCTGCCACTTAAAATGAGATGCTGGTCTATTAGAGGTGTTACGGTGCAGGTGTGTTCTCATATACCTGTACCGTAACTCCTCTAATAGACCAGCATCCTATTTTAAGCAATGGCTGGCTTCACCAAGATCCAGAAATTGCTCTTTTGAGAATTCAGCAAAAATGTTGAAAAATAACCGAAATTTAAAGGCTACTTCTTGTGTTGTTGTGTGCAACCAACCCACAAGATATCATGGAAATCAGTTGTGTAGTTGTGTGTAATCCTGCAAACAAACAAACAAAGAAACCAAACCTGTAAAATACTTCCCCACTGGATTCCAGCTCATTCCTGTGGCTTCACATGTTGTGTTGCTGCTTACGAGCTGGAATTATGAAGCACTAATATTTTTGTTTGTTTTATACTATAATCTTTCACTGTCACCCCCCCCCCGCTCCCCCCTGTGATTTATCTCGACTTGCAGATGGTGACCCGCTCTAATAATAGTCACTTAAATAGGACATGACTTTCCAAAACACACATATGTCTGTGTCTCTCTCTCTCTCTCTCTCCCCCCCCTCCCTCTCTCTCTCTATTTGGCCCATTTGCTCGCCCTCTGACTTCACGTATTCGAGCTTCCTCTCCTCTCGTCTCTCGCTCTGACGGACCGCCCGCTCATGCACAGCAGCCATGGTGCTGACGCCGGGCATGAAATGAAACGTTCTCTTTATCAACTGCTTGGAATGTCAACAGAGAGCGAGGGGCGAGGGAGGGGAGGAGGAGCGAGGGAGGGAGTGAGGGAGGGAGAGACATTCTTTGAAGACGGGGGGGAGAGAGTAAAGAGGAGGATCTGGAGACAGAGAGATTAACTCACATGGATAAGTAGCAATGAACCCAGTCAGAGGAGTCACTTGATAATGTACATGCACACATATGTGCACACATGCATCCGTGTGCATGTAAACACTGCAACACACACACACACACACACACACACACACACTCTGTTGCTCCAGCCTGTCGAGCTGCCTGACACTAAAGCTTCTCTGTGTCCATATGTTGGGAGAGGAACCGCCATGTAAACATGATGTTATTAATCATAAGAGATGATCACATGCTCACATGCTCCCAGCTTCAACCATTCACTGGAATAACTTATAAAATATAATATATAATATAATATATACACTGCTTGGCCCCATCTTTTGGTTTTTCCGACACAAATATTAACTTACTGTCATCTGAAGGGTCCTGAGTTGAGAAGCAGCAGGTCTGTGAAGTTTTTAATTATTGTTTATTATTGCTATTATCTGAATTTTACAGACCCACTTATCATTTTAGGATTTTTGTTTATTTCCTCTTCTCGTCTCTTTAATCTGTTTTGATCTTTAAACTTTTAACTGTTTCCTGTGTTTGCCTTCAACTCTTCACTTTTAACTTTTATCCTCAAAAATTTAAACTTAATTATAATAAAAACGGGATGTAAAACTTTTGTTTACCTTTGTTTACACGATCTCATATGTTCATCAGAACTGAAGAAAGCTGAGTTAAACTTGATCATTTTCCTTGAAGCCCGGTTCCTCTGTAGAACAGAGCGACTCCGAGACACAGCTGAACGAGGACAACAGTTTCCAGTCTCTCATTCTCACCCTCAATCTAATAATTGCTCTGTTTCCATCAGTGGTTCCTGCTAAAAGCAGATTCATCCTCTTTAAGTTTTTTTAGCTTATGTCTGTGAGAGGAAACACACGAGGCAGATCTTACATATGTCAGAGATTATAATGTACGTTGGTGTAACAGCAGGCGGGTGTGAGGACTGATCCCTGCACTGAGGTTGTGACAGAGCTTTTCATTTCACTGATGAGATCCGACTGTGGAGCCACAGAGCGGCTGCCGTACTGACTCTGACCAAAAGAGGGCTCCCTCAACCTCCGGAGGCCTTCGGGGGGTTTGCAGCTGCAGAGAAAGAGGGGGGGGGGGCAGGCGGCGGGTGAGCGGGCGAGAGGGTTTATCGGTTGGAAAATGAGAGTGGACGGATCAAATACACTCAAAGTAGACATGCTGAAGGAATGTTGAGGGAGAGAAAATGATGCAGAGCGGGAGAGAACATGCTCGTCTGCACAAGCTTAGCATATTAGTCGCCGGCGAGGCTCCCTGTGAGCTCAGCCACGTGCCGCTCTGCCGGAGCTGCTCTGCTGGAGCTGCTCAGCGGCGGCGCCATAAAACTCCATCTTTGCAGCTCCCGTGTGTGGGACGTGTTTAACGTCTCAGGACGGACGAGCAGTTTGTGTTCTCGTGATGAGCAGAGCCGGAGATAAGTGGCGCGTGTGTAGGCCGTGATACCGTGATAAGACTTTCCACCTCAACACCCTCAGAAGTCACCTGCAGTAAAAAAGACCCGGGGCCCCGACCTCTGAATCTCCCCCCCCCCCACGCCGGCCCTTCCTGATAAATTGGCCGTTGAATGGCGGCCATCACAGAGGTCAACCAGCCGCCGTCAGAGCAGTCCAGGTGTTTTAACGGTTCCACTGTGGGCGCCGCCGATCCGACACACCTCACAACCCTGTGGATTGGAATAACGAGTGGGCGGCGTGACAGAACACGTCCCCCCCCCCCACTGATAGCTTGTTCCCCCCGCCGGCGGCAGCCGACAGTAGGAGTTTCTGCTCCGGGGAGAGCACGGCTTTATAATTGTAACCACATCCAATTAAATTTCCAATTCCGCCCGCCATTCATCAGGCCAGTGATCAGAGGCTGCAGAGCATCTCCTGCAGAGACCTGAGCTGCTGCCGACTCACAGCCGGAGATCTGAGCTTCAACCACAGGGACCATGTGAGTTCAGGAACAGGAACGGTAACAATCATCATCTCAGAGCTTTATTCTGTTCAGAATCTCTCTTTTTATTCTTATATTCCCACCAAATGACAGGTTGAAGGAGTTGTTTCTTCCCGGTCAGGAGATTTCTTTCTCTTGATTTACATTTAAAATATGAGAGAACGTGAAAGAACAAGTCTGAATCGACTGTTGAGCCACAGAGCATCATTATAAGTTTCTCTCCACGTCTTAATCAGTCAGAAAACAGACACCAGACAAAACAGTAAATGTGAAATATCTATTTGTTTGATGTATCCGTCTCATTACCTCCTGACCACTCGTGACCTTTTGTTTAATTGCTTTATTTGCTCGCTGCTCCTCCTGAATCGCTCCTGACATTACATCACTACTCAAAACAGGCAAACAGTTAAAGGGGAACTTCAGTTTGTTTCTGTTCTTCCAGCAGAGTGCAGGGATCCTGAGCCGTCGTCTCTAACTGCATTTCACATAATGCAGTTCTGCAGCGTCTCTCATTAGAACTCATCTGCCTGTTTGGTGCCCATGACTCCCCCCCCCCCCCCCCCCCTGTGGTGTCATTCAAACTATTGTTTAGGAGTAAGTTTGAAAACAATATTACAACTTGGGAAACGGGAACTTCACATGAACTTGGACACACAGAGGTAATTCCAAAACATATTTTTGCAAGTTGAGCAAACAATGTGTGATAAGTTACTTCAAATTCATGTGTTAGATTGTGCTTTTCATTGTGGAAGTTGAAGGGAAATCATTTTTTTCTGGACACGGACAATGTCTGAAGTATTAGTTGTTAATATCTGAAGAATCAGAGAAACTGGGACAACACAGATGTTAACAAGTTGTGTGTCCATCATGGAATCTGAGCTTTAGAAGCCTGTAAGTCAAGGTGGTTGCAGACTATTCCATTATCTCTGGAGTTTCATCTCACCTCATATTTCAGAGATATCAAGTACCTTCCTCAAGTTTCTATCTATGTGGCCTCCTTAAGGCTGATTCATGCTTCTGCATCAAAGCTATACCGTACAGGGTACAAGTCTACATGTAGGCGACGGTGTAGCTTAGACCCAGAAGCATGAATCAGGTTTAACTCGACTTGGATACTGTAACAGAGAAAATCAAACTCTGAATCAAAATTTGATTCGATCTTCTTCTGACGTCCTCCTGCATGAGAGACGTAAAGTGTGAGAGAATAAAAGTTACTCAACAAACGCTCTGCACATTAATTCAGAGGAATCCCTCCCGTCCATTACATACAGATCACATGCCCATATGTAAGAAAGCAGTGTGGGTGTGAGGCCTGGAATGATATTGGGACGTGGTCATAATCATAATCCATCTAATGGATCACGCGGATCTAATCCACACACACACAGTTACAGTTGAGCTAAGTCCTCATGCAGCTGCCTGTCAAACAATAACAGGAATGAAAGTCTGTGTGTTGAGCTACCTTTTTTATTTGTAATCCCTGTGATGAGTGTAAGTGAAGGAGAAAGAGAGAAAGAGCTTTTCTGTTGTTGGACGTAATCTGCCCGTCAGTGCCCCCCCCCCCCCCCCCCCGCCCCAGTCATCTGCGAGGGAATTTCCAGCAGCTTTTATCCAAAGCACCTTACGATGCATCCATCACCTCAATCAAAGAGAGTTTACTTTCACCCAAACACATTTTAATCACATTTAGACGCTGAATCTTTTAAATGAAAAATCAGTTCTCAGTTCTGAATATGAAATTAAATTGTATTTTAGCCGATAAACCATATATATCAATATGTAAAGCTCCGGTTCAGCAGTAACACCAACATCTGGCTTCTGTTTGCAATGAGAATCATCGTCATTCACTCGCAGGTCAGTGCCTCTGCAGTGGACACTAAGTTAATATTTCCAATGCATCAATTGTCATGCACATTTGTGTATTTACTGTTTTTATCTCGTGTGAACATCAGTGCATTTCTTTTTCTTTATATTGTGCAAGATATCGACAACACAGGGACGTCTCCAATGCTTTCATGATGGCAAAGGTTTTCTAGAAGTATAAAAAAATCGAGTACCTTTATTTATATTTCTTGCTCTACTTTAAGTATAGTGGATCATCACATTATACACAACATTCTAAATGTTAAAATAACTCATTTAGTGTCATGTGAATTACTCAAATGCTCCTTATTGATAATTATAAAACTGTTTATTTGTTTTGCTTCTGCAAAAACAGAAATACACGTGAGGACGATACAAAGAAACTCACAATCCTTCTTGTGGCCTTGTGGGTCTTCAATGTGAAGTGCAAAACAAAATAAGTAAACAAAAGAGATCAACTCGTGTTTCAAATCCTGAGTTTAATTTCCAAATTTTATGTAAAAGAAGTTAAAGGTAAATTTACTTAAAGAGGTGGAATGGGGAAAAAGAGGTTTCTACATTTTAAACAAGCAAACGATTTGAAAGAAATGAAAACCTCTCACACACTGAGCCCATCAGGTTGTGTGCGTGTGTGTCTGTGTGTGTCTGTGGGGGGGGGAGGTGAAGCGTCAACAGAAGGTGTGGCTGCAGTAGCACATGCATCAGATTTGGAGGAGCTGGTGCACTGTGTGGTCAGAGGCTGCACAGAACACAGACTCATAAGTCCATTGTCACTCAGCATGTGAGACATGGATAAGCCCTCGGCCTGGACAATGGGCCGGGCCCCCCTGTAAAGGCATCTGACGCTTTAGCTCGGATTAGAGTGTAAAATATAGGTTATCCTCCGATTGACGTGACATGACCGCTTCCCACCAACAGTGGCAGCGCCGGCGATTTGACTAAGTGCCATTGTTTTTAAAGCCTGCGCCTCGATAATACCGTCTAATGCCGTTTGTTTGTTGAACACGACGCACATAGCTGTGGTGCTAATATCATAAACCAACCCCCCCCCCGCCCCCCCGGCCAAGGCCTGACACGCCCCCTCATGAAACCACATCGAAAATCCCTGCGTTCCCTAAATATACCAGATTTATTAAATCAAGATCCACGAGTTATTCTCTGAGAAATCAACTTGAATTTAAAAGTAAAAAGAAACAAGAACAAATTCCTGGATCTCCACCTAGTGTCCTCCGGTTCCCTCCTGACCTGTAACACATGTTTCATGGAAATCCATCCCATAGTTTGTCACATAATCCTGCAAACACACAGACAAAAACAAGCATAATTGTCGGAGGTAATAAATACGGGTCTCCGCACACAGCTCCCAATCTGAAGGGGTCAAAGGTCGGAGCTGTTTTAATAAAACACTGATGAAAGTCGAAGCAGCAGATCAATCACTGGACACAATAATGTAAAGAAACTGCACACAACAATTAATTCAAAGCATTAATTGCTCAATAACTCAGCGAGTGTACAAATAATATTAAGCCGGGGACAGTGGCTCTATTGTTTTACTACACATTTGCATTTGTGATGGGGGGTAATTAGGATCTATTTATTATTCACACAATCCCTCATAAAAGGCTAATGAGCATTTGTTTTGATGACAGTAAAAATGCAAGAGAAAACGATTTATGTTTGTTAGCAGGTCATTATGCCGAGGCCATTTGTCAGAGACGTAGCTTCCTGATCTGAGTGAGGAGGAGAGCTCTCACTCCTCCTCCTCGTCCTCCTTGTCTTCCTCCTCCTCCTCCTCCTCCTCCCCTTCGTCCTCCTCTCAGGGACAACTGTCCGACAGTATGTCCGCCCACCGGGGGTCCGGCTGTAACACTGAGGGAACGGAAAACTTCTCTCTTTCTTTAAAAACAAACAAACCTTTTCCTAAACCTTTAAAATACTCTTAAGTGGATATTGAGCCTCAACATTAGATATTTGGGTAGAAGACAAATATGTTTTATAGGATAATTGGTGTCAATATTTCTTAATTGCATTAATAATTAGACAAATCCTTAATATAATCTGGAATATTACAGTATTATTTTAGTTAATCACACAGTTAATGATGCTAAAGTCAGTCTAACACATAGAAGATACTTGTTTGTATGATAAAAAGTGGATTCAGTTCAGAAAAGGAGGATTTTCACCTTCGCTTGACTGATTTGTTGAGGAAACTGTTCTTTGTAATATGTTCAGGACCCGGTGTGGAGCGAGCATCGAGCATCGAGCATCGAGCTGGAGGAAGTGAGGTAAAGGTCGGCTCCTGATGATGAGCCGGCGCATTGAGGGCTCAGAGGTGAGAGGGTTGGTGAACTCTCATGTCTTCTCTCTCCCGGCGGCCCGCTGGCCTTCACCTGTTCCCTGTCCTCCGCCCAGCCCCCCCCCCCCCCCCCCCGCAACAGACGTCTTATCAAACGTGACTGATTGCTGTAATCTGGACTCTAGGCAGCCATTAAGCAAATTACCTGAATCATTGCGAGGATTAGTCTCATTAACACATGATTAGCATCAAATTAAAATAATGAGTGTTTAACTTGTGATGTCTTCCAGTTGTTGGAACAGCTTGATCAGCCACGCCAGGGTGGCGGAGGGGGGGGGGGGGGGGGAGCAGCGCTGCGAAGAGGGGGCCCAGAGGTGGCGGAGTCCGGCCCCGGTGGAGGGACGACCTGGTCTGGACTTCAGAGAGTCGTCCAGCTCAAGGTGAGAACCCCCCCCCCACCACCACCACCAGTTTCCATTATGAAACACCAAAGTGAGTGTAAATATCAAGATATAAAAAGAGGCTGAAACACGGAGTTCGAGGTCCAGTGAGAAAGATCGATACTGGACCGTTGTCGCATTGAAGCAACACAACTAATCTATTGAAACCGGTTAAAATTAGTTTGCACATCCCAACGTCAAGCGGGAGACAAAGTTCTGAACCACCACAACAACAACAACAACAACAACACAACAACAACAACAACAGCGTCAGCTCGATGTCTGTCCTGTGACCTTTGGCCTCTTATGCTCCGACCTTCACTCCTGTTCCGTTTCTCACTCGGTCACTTCCTCTCCTCTGGTCCTCGGTGGCTCACTCAGGATGTCCACACAGAGAATAGCTCATTGTCTCTTGGCTGGTGGCATCTAGGGCGCTGTGGCAATGACAGACATGCCAGTCTCCCTATTATTATAATTATGAAGTTTTTTTGAAGCTGTTATGTTAAGGTAGAAAGACGTCCAAGATTTAAAATATCATAGTTTATGTATTGTCAGAACTAATAAGACTATTACTAAACCAATATATATCCAGATTTTATCAATATCATGTCAAAATACTGCAGTAGATAAGTTTTAGAGTTGAACTTGACCTTGTGTATGTTTCTCCAGCCTCAGTTTCCTCTTCACTTCCTCCCTCACCTGCATCCGAGTTTTTTATGGCTTTTTAAAACTTAATTTTGTCCTTTTGTGATCTTTGACGTCAGCATGAAAACGTGCAGTGTCATTATACTCATAATTTAAAGATATTAGAGATCACATTAGCTATGTCCCAGAGGGGGGGGGGTCTCCTTCTTTGTGGACTTGTGTTCCTGCAGCATCCTGGTGCAGTTTAATAACCAGTGGTTGATGGAGTCTGATGTAGTTGTGTATGAATCCAGAGGACGTCCATGCTGACTGCTGGAGGAGGCCTCTGGGTTTGATGTGCAGCTCCACCCCCCGCTGCTGATGACAGGATCGGACGAAGCTTTCTGCTGTTTCCTCAAATCCCAGACTTTCAGGCAGACGTTCAGGAAACATCTGTCAAACTGTAATGAATCAACATTCACAGATGTTGAAGCTTCCACTGCAACCTGTTGACATTTCCCCCGAAAAAGCCCCTCACAGCAGAGAACATCTGATTGTTTGAATAAACAGCCAATGCATTATTATCATCCTCATAATGCCACATCACCCCCCCCCCCCCCCCCACCCGCCCTTCACCTCTCTTCTGAAGAGAAGACGAGCAAATGGTGGAAGCTGCTGAGGGGGGGGGGGGGGGGGGGACTGAATGCACCTTCTGCTTTTATCTCAACAGAAGATTTATTTTAATACCACAAATGCATATTTAGCAACCTGCTAAGTGTAGTTAAAACTATAATGCTAACCTGCTGCTTGGAGATTACACATCCTGGATGACATTATGTTTTATCAGACTGGGGGGGGGTATTGATGTCAAGTGCTCGCCCAGAAGCACAAATTTAATATCATGCTCAGGCAGCAAGTACAATTCTTTTTGCACTAATGAAAACAATAGCAGCACTAAACACTCCAGCACTACATTTAATTTAATCTTTGAGGGATTATCTTCCTCGGCTAATGTCAGAGTGTAAGACGCCTCGGAATATTAAATACGTTTCCTCTGCAGATGCTCCGACATCAGCGGTGGGATAATGTCAACATGTCAACAGATTTTTTTCTGAGTTTCTTCATATGGGTGGAATTACTTCGGGAAACATTTACGGGGGGGGGGGGGGGGGGGGGGGCGTTTGCCTTTGCCGAGTTCTCCATTAAGCCTGAATGTCATGACACACAAGGGGGCGGGGCTTGAGGATAGAAATGTGTGTTAATGGCCTTGTGTTCCTTTGGCTAAATTAAAGAGCTTAGAGAATCCATCTTCACCGTGACTGTGCTGCTATGGGAGGGGGGGGGACTGAACTCATCTAATGTCATCCAGTGTGAAATGACTAAATTAAATCTGTGCATTAGTTCAGATTGAATAGTTACATCGCTTATGCATCTACAAAGAAAAATCGACCTGCTGTCAAACCTGTGTCTCTGATACATGATCACATAAGCAGCTTTCAAGATGGCCGCCACGACAGCTCAACGAAGGTGAAGCCAAATCGCTACATCGCCCCCTGGTGGCTGGCTGCATTATTGTTTATAAACCCCGCCTCCTGATCGATAAAAAGTTACACAATTTGTCTCAAAGTATTTCTGCTAAGTTTATTCTTCTGATTTCACAGTGTAAGTTTCTTATTTGCCGAGGTCCAGCATTTGGTTGGAGGCATAATGTTCGATTCCCCCATTGTTGCACATTGTTGAACGCATCTGTGAACTCAGACACTCACCGAGCGAAGCTGTTGTGTTGGCACACCGCTCCCCCCTCCCCTCCTGTACCCCCCCCCCCCCCCCCCCCGCGCCTGCGAGTGAGTGAAAAGTCATCCTAAGGACACGGCAGCGCCACCTAATTGCCGTTGATTAATAAAACACCAGCACAGGCAGCAGTTGGCAACTTCATTATTGTGTGTTTCTCCAGCAGATTAATTGCGGTGAACAATATGAACCTGCCAGCGGTGATAGCGGGACTCCGGATACAAAGGCAGTCGTCAGGACGGAGCCCGGCTCGCATCACTCATTTTAAATAGCTCACTCAGTGACTCCTCTCATCGGGGGCGCCGCTCGGAGCTGCAGGGATGAGGCGCGATCGGTAAACAGCTGCTGGAACCATCAAGAAATACAACTGGTTGTTGTTCACCAGTACAAAGAACAATCAATACGTTTAAATCAGTGGAAAAGAATCCGACGGCTTCGTTTCTCTCTTCTGACCAGGACATGAAACCCCACGAAGAAACCTTCCTCGACAACACAGCCTCTGAAGTTTGGCTCCGTCTGTGTTAATGAAGTTAAGCTGAGCGGGGGGTGGGGGGGGTCCCCTCCTCCTCCTCACGACAGCAAATAGCCAAGGGCAATAGCCGATAACTAATGTGTGGAATATTGCAATTAGCATGGCAAAGTACTTACAGGGATCAAATTAAAAAATTCATTAACGTCCGCACTTAATTAAGAAACACTTTTGGGTTTACATGATAAATTATGACACCTATTAAATCTCCCAGCAGCTGTAATGGCTCCTCTGCTCCTGGGCACAGACTCTGTTTCTTTTCAGGTTCAAGGAACTCTCCAAGGACCTGAGGTATTTATTAAAGAGTTTTATTAGGAATAATGTTTCCCTGCGAGGGACACGGCAGCAGCCATTTTAGGGGAACTACGTGTGTGTGTGTGTGTGTGTGTGTGTGTGTGGTGGGGGGGTGTGGGGGGTGGGGGGGGGGTTTCCCCTGTAGCTGCTGCTGCACCTCAGCATCCAGTGGTGAACAAGTCGTCCTTAATTGAAACAAGACTGGAAAGAGCCTTGAGATGAATGTATTGTTGAAGGGGAATTAAAATCCACCATTGAGGGGAGTTACAGGAGAATAACAACTTTCAGTTTAGAGATGTGGTTCTTGTACTTTGTGCTTCAGCAGTTTGTCCTCCTGACTTTTTAAAAGAATGAATATCTGCTTGGTCTTGATGAGATTGTCACTCAGACACAACAGTTCTCTTTGGTTCCAAACCAGAACCTCATGCTGGTTTGGACGCAGTTCTAAATCTATTGAAGATTCATTTACACTGTGGATACTGACTCCAGATCATCTCAGCTACACATCCATGGTACTTTCAGGTCTGTAGACATATTTGTAACCGTAAAGTGTTTACTATCCTTCTGTTAAAAAAACATATTCAAACCTGCTTGATCCGTCATTTGGATTTTCACCAAATTGTGCAAGACACAAAAATATTCTAAATATGTCGGATTTGTTATTAAACATTCCCTGGAAAATTGTCTTTGGCCCATGTTCCACCAAGTACCATGGAAATCTGTTTACTAACAAACAAATAAACCCACAAGTAAACGTGAGTGAAAATCGCTATGAGAGCGTGGCCTAGGGGATAGAGAAGGTTGCCGGTTGCCGGTTCGAATCCCACTCTATCCCATCTGCATGCCTAAGTGTCCTTGGCAAGATACTGAACCCCTAAATGGCCCTTCATAAATGCTGAGTGTTCTAAAAATGTAAGTCGCTTTGGATAAAAGCGTCAGCTAAATGACATGTAATGTAACATAATCTCCATGATGGAGGTTATTAGTTAAAGATCAAAGTTTTGACTTTATTTCGAAAAATTATGAAGACTGTGTTTAAAACAATTTATGGAAGGAATTATTAAATTCTCTATTAATTGACACTTAAATTATACTTTAAGTTTCATAATCGGGTTAGGATGATAATAATATAAACAGTCATATAAGACAAAGACATAGAAAAGCAGCAAATTCGCTCGTTGGAGGAAATGGAACCAACGTTGATTGATTTATTTTTTTGGAGGATGCACGGCTGCTTAAAAATACAAACTCCTGCATTTATCAAGTACTCATTGAAGTTTTTCAATCATTAGTTGTTATTGCAGCTCGAAGTTTACGTGACCTGAACATCCAGTGAAACAGGTGATTATTAGTTATTAATATCTGTACTTCAGAGACACATGAATCCTGACGACTGGATTCTCTCTCCTCTCAACCCACGTCTTGGTTTGTTCCTCGGAGGTCTCTCTGCTCTCCTCTGCTCTCGGACTACAGTAACTGTGTCTTTAGAGCTCTGGGAAGCCGGCAGCTGACCAGCTCCCGGTGTGCTGTGCTGTTCAGTCTCGTGATGGAGGCGCCGCTGCGTTCCACTCCCCGAGCGGGGGGGAAGCCCTGCAGCCCTGATCATCTCATTTGTAAGCAGAGGGTGACGCCTGATTTGCAGAGCGGCTTCCCACCGATGAACCTGATGCTGCACACCAGAGACATGAGATGATATCAGCACAGGCTCCTGCTGAGGCCTTAATTCCTCGGTGCTTCCTCACAGCAGCTGAGCAGCTCTTGACAGGAGGCCTCTGGCCCCTGATTGGTTGAAGTGGTCTTTCTAGACAGCCTCTTCATTTTGGTCATTTGTGTCTCCACTCTTTCCAAAATGGCCGCTGAACCTGGGTGCATACAGATGTCACATTTGCCGCAGTATGAATTTATGCACAACATATATTATCTACAAAACAGAAGAGACAAGTCTATTGTTTTGGTTCTATATGAAAATCCATAAGGACCAGAGATCCTAAAGGTCAGGGGTCACGAAGGGTTCACCATGTTTTTGAAAGATCTTTCCTGTAGAGCTCAGTCATGACTCTACTGTATGAATAGATGCAGAGCATGTTACCTACCATTATATAATATCGCGAGCCAGTTCATACATGAGTTACAAACCAGCTTAGAACTGTTATAGTAATTCAAATGTTTCTGATATAACCTGAAATACAGGATGACTCCTATGGTTTTCAAGGTACGTTACAGTTCCAGTGAGCTTCTTATCCTGACTCATGTGTATCCACTGGATTTTGACTTATAACAAAGGTTCTGTTATAGTTCTAAGTCAAGAACACATCTTTAGGGTTCCTGCAGAATACCACAGACGACCATGCACCTCATGGTCTGTCACTGGTTCCCTGACGTATTCCCAGCAACTCCCTTGTATCCTTTGACACGTGAAGTAAAAATAATAATCGCAGAATTAACTTTATGTAACGCTCGTTGTCGTGTTCAGCTGCGTGTGACCCACCGGACCCATCGTGGAGAAGTCGGTGATTCCCTGCAGCTCGTGCACTTTGCCCTCGGACACCCTGAGGAGCTCGGGTATCGAATCCGAGGGTCTGACGGTTCCACTCCACTGCTGCTGCTGCCTTTCCGCCTATCTCCTCTCTGAGACGATGATTTCAGCTCTACACGCACGGCTCTGCTGACTCTTCCTCCTTCAACCCTCTGAGCCGGCAGTTGGCAGAGCATGGGGGAGAAAATGGCCGGTGGACAAGTCATGCACGTTGCAAATCTGGGCTTCATCTGAAGCCTGAAAACAGGCGCTGGCTCTCTTCGGTTGGATTACTTCAAACAAGTGTCCGGAGCCGTGTGCCATGACTGAATTATAAACTGTGTATTTCATAATGTTTCTGACAATATGTTAACGTGTTTTCCCGCCCCCCCCTGCCGTGAACAGATGGGTCCTTTTACTTTATTTTCCACATCAAGTCTGATTATTTCTTTCTGCCAAAAGCCACCTGCCGTTCCTTGGTCTCTGTTCTAATTATTTATGTTGGTAACGCACAGCAGGACCTGTTATCAGTTGGATGGCGTCTTAATAAAGGGGAAGGCGCATCAACATATTGACATCATGTTCAAGGGGGAAATGTAAGATTGCGCAGAAATGGGCGGGGGGGCGAAGCGGAGCGGATCGGGCCACGTGCCAACACCTCCGATCTGACCTGCTTCTGTTCCCCGGCTCCAGAGCTCCCTCTCCAGCTCAGATCTGAGGAACCGTGGGATGATAATGAGATGAACGGCCATTAAAAAGTCAAATAAGAGAGAAGACATTATCACTGAGGCACCGGGGACCTGGTGAGTCTCAGGAGCCGGGGACAGAGAAGGACGAAGGCCTTCGACTGCTGCAGGGGACAGAGGAGAAGTCACAAGTTTGTGATCACACCTGGTGTTGTGTGATCACACACTTCACAGATCCAGTGGATAAAACCTTTGTTTTTCAGAATCCCCATGAATAAAAGTCACAGTTAAGTTTAGACGACTGATTGAATTCAACACAAGACGATTATTAATCTAAAACTATTTGGAATTGAATAGGAATTTATCCCAGGAAAGTTTTGTGTCTTTGACCTGATTGATTGTTTGAACCATTTTTTCAGCGAAGGATCTTCTTGAATCACTTTTAAGTTTTCATATTCCCTCCTTTTAGCTCTGTGCCCGACTCAGTTTTGGAATTCAACATGAATATTTCTCGATTGGCTCCTGCTCTCACAAAGACTATCAAGCAATTCTTTATCAATACATATTTGTCAATTATCAGAGGAGATGCATCCTAATGATATCAGCATATTGATATCGTACGTTCAGTGGGATGATTGCAGCCTGGAGAGCTCAACTTGAAGAAAATGGGTTCAGACACATATATGTAGTGATCAGAGGAGTAAGAGCTGAATATGAAAATGAAACCCGACTAAAGATACGATGAGATAAACCTTTAACAGTTTATAACATGCAAGGGAATATTAAACTATAAATACAATAGAAATAAACTACAGTTTTAACAGACACTGGTTTGTTTCTGCCAGGATTTCAGACCATAGCATCTTGTTGGTAAATGAGGGCAAAGCTATCTCCTGCTGCTGTTAATGTGTTTGAGATTTAACGAGTTAAGTTGGAACTAAGTAAGTGTCTCCACTTCAAACTGCCCAGGTTTGAATGTAGTAAGCTTTTCACCGAAACTTTAAAAGCAGTAGTTGATGTTTTTTATAGTTAGGAAATAAGAAAAGAACCACAAAAATACAAGTAATGTGTTTTTTTTATAAATGATCTTCCAAACAAGACGAATAAACGAATGAAGAGCAAAAGAGCAGAAAGGGAAAAAGCCCAGTTCCACGTCATAAGAATGAAACGTTACACCAGAGCCCCCCCCCCCCCACCCCCCCAGGGCTTCACACTGAGATTTGAGTCCAAATACTGCAAATAAAAAAGTAGCAATTAAGTGAAGTATTCAAGTCCTTTCAGCGCGTCCTGTCGTGGGGATTCCATCACTCTTAATCACAGAACACTTACAATTAAACATACTCAATACTTTAATCCCTGCCAGCTAACAAAAAAAAAAATGAATATACCGTAATTACAATTTCTCCCCTTGTTTCTAATGTGACTGGAAAATGGGTTCAGAAATATGTCATTGATGACGGCTGATGCATTATAATTACAGATTCCTCTATCCTGTCTAAGCTTCTCCATCCATACCAGGCCAAACACAAAAGCCGGCGTACTACCCCACGAGGGCGGTAAGCCATTGTAGCACTCCCATTACCGAGCCCGATTTAAAAGGGTTACAAAACCTTTATCTACCCATTTAAGAACATATATGGGCTCACGGTATCCACAAGAGTGCAGTGAGGAAGAGCCATTGTGGGGCTCAGACAATGTACTGACCATAAATCTGTAATAGCCTTTAGGATTAGAGAATATGCTCTCTGAGTTTAATTACATATTGCTGGTGAGAGGTTTACCCCCGGCTGGGACGGAGGACGAGATGAGGGACAGACGGACGGGAAATTAACAGAAGGACGTTTGAACTCAACTAGTGAAAGTATTTTGTGTTTTTAATTGAGGTGTTGGTGTCAGTGAGAGAAAAGAACAACACGTGATGTCAGATCCTCTTTCTGCTGCTGGTTTCTGGTTGGAAAGCAGGACATGGAATTTCATTTTGTATAATGTAGCTTTGTAGAAAGATGGGATATGTAACGATGATTTCAGACGTGTGGCTGAATGAGATAAAGATGTCGGAATCAGGGGCTTCGGGAATTTTCTGCAACTTTTCTTGCAGCCGCTTCGTGAAATGAAAACACAGCAGGAAGACGTCTGGAGAATTCAGAATGTGATTGGTTCAAGGTTCCTTTATTGTGTCCCGTGGGAGACGTTTATCTTGGATTACGGGTTATGCTGCCTCAAATCAGACATTGAACTCAAAACATTAAAAACAGTAAATAAAGGCACCACATTTGCATAAAACAGAGATTTTAAACATGAGAAGAAGATGAGATTCAAGAGTTTGTGGCAATACACCCTAACCTGAAGGTTCTGGACATGTTCCTGTTGTTGTGAACTCGTCTGACCTGAATAATCTCATTCTACTTCCTAATATGTGAAAGACAAACTCTGTGAAATGACCGTTCATGTCTGTAAACTGAGATTTGTTCATTTACAGCTTTTTTCTAACTCATGATGCAGAAATGCTGTTAGTTCCTTTACTCACCAGAATCAGTCTTGGCCTCTATGAAAAGCAAAACCTTCTGTTTTCTTGCTGTTTCTATCGTTTCATCGTCATTCGGCTTCATTCTTTCTTCCTCTGATAATGTGAGAGTCTTAATTCTTGCAGGAGAATATTCCCTGTTTGCCGCTGAGCCTCTTTATGGCGACATGTTTCCCCTAAAGGACCAGAACACATCTGGATTAACTCCTTGTTGATAGATATAATATTTGAATGAACCTTTTCCCTCCTCAGTTTGCAGATGATTTGTTTGAGCCTGACTCTCTCTGATGAGGAGCGAGCTCGCCGGATGCTGTGGAGTGTTCAGGTCACACGTCCTGTGATGTCACAGAGTGGAATTCATTAACACCCTGCGAGCAGTCACGTGATTTATCCCAGGTGTCTGATCTCTTCCTTTTGAATTATAAAGTCCTGCAATTAACAGATTGAACGGACGTTTAACCCTGTGTGTGGAGGGCGTGTCGGGAATCACAATTAACGACTCAGAAGTTCAGCGGAGAGAAAGTTTCCGGCCACGAGAGAAGCAGCAGAGAAGTTCCTCACGGCGCTGCAGGACCCAACCACACTAACTCACTAAGTTATGGAAATGACTTCCATTGAGTACACTCCTTTGAAGAATACCGGGAAGATTATTAGTCCGCTTTTAATTAGTATGCAAATGTATTTCTTTATGATCACTTTCCCTCTTTCTTCATTATATTTCATCTCTCTATTTATCCTTCAAGAAAGAGGGAGATTCAGTTCACTTTGTCTTGCGTCCGAGTGCTAATTTACTGCTCTGTAATTAATTTCAAATGCATTACACCATTAATCAGACACATCTGCACCGTTATGTGAGCGGAATCTCTCCTGCGCCGGCCGAGCTCACCTGTCCGCTCGGCCCTCTCGCCCATTTACCACCAGGGAGATTTAATTTGATGACTTAGAGGAGGTCAAACAAGTATTTGAAGTGATATTTTACTTGGCTCAAGTGTTTTTTTTACTGCCTCCCAGAGTTCTCGAACTCAATTATCATCATCATTCACTAACTTGTCTTTTGGAATCTGGGCTGGAAGGCGTCACAGCAGGAGACTGGATATCGTCTGTGTAAAGAGTCTGGATCGCCCCCTAGTGGCTGAGTGCTGTGTAGGTCGTGAACCCTGTCTCCTCCATGTTAGCAGAAGGGACAAGGAAATCTAAAAAAAATGTCCTCAAAAATGGTTCTGTCATTTTAGGTTGTTCTTAAAACACTGTTCCTGTTTCTGTTAAGTTTTATTTTAATTAGCTAATTGATGCTAAACTGAGACTGACTCGTGATTGGTCGGGAGCCTGATAGGATGGGATACTGCCGCACCAGAGTGACGCTCGGGCCACAGTTTCCACAGTTGCCTGCTCAGGTCCTGTCTCTTCACTCCACCATCCCATCGAAAGCACAGGATGGCAGATCTCCTATCTACGTTTTAAGCTTTATTTTTACAAACCAGGAAGTGGGAGTGCGTGATCCATCTTTATTAATAGTCGATCACACTTCCCAGAGATGTCCCACACAAGTCTAATCTAGGGAATCGGGATGTTTCAGATGGAAAAGATGGAAACTCGGTGGCTCAGGTTGGAGCCGATAGAGAAGCTGTTCACCGGGAGGCTCCATCACGCTGCAGCTCCAACAAAGAGATCATCGGACCTTAATCTCTCCTCGCTGCCCCTGAGGACCTTTCCCTTTCTACCTCTGCTCCTGTTCAGATAATGTTTAATTCCCATAATCCACAGCTCTGAAACAAGACCCTCATGTTGTCACAACACAGTATGTACAGTGTTTTAATGTTGTGTGTTTGTGTGTGAGGCCAGGAGACGAGCGGGGGTTGATTAAATCCTCCTGTGCGTCGCTATCGGAGCTTTGTTTTTTAATCAGTGCTGACGAAGAGTTCCCCGTGGATCTCCCGGTGCGGCACTAACCCAACTCACCTTCTGGTTGGTCACCGGACCGGTGATGTACCGCGGCCGCTTCAATCGGAGCATTTGAATATCCCGACGACTTCCACGAGCAACACCCTCTGTTTGAGATTTATGCCCTCATTGAGAAAATTACATTCACTCCCTGTGCTCACTGTTTGGCATCCATTACAGTTCATTATTATGTTCTGAGGCCGTATACAGCGCCGCAATAAAAAAGGAAGGAGGAATAAAAAAAAAAGGAAAGCAGAAGTTTGTGCTGAGATTGAGGCATAAATTGTCTCCTGCTGCTGAAAAACACTGAGCCGTATGTGATTACTCTCCTTCTCCTCCTCAGCCGCTCTGCCAGTCCAGGGCTCTGACCAACGCTCTGCAGCCTGGAGGCGTATCGGACCTGTTTCTCTGGTGGGTGCATCAGAAACTAGGGTTCAGTCTCATCCATTATAATAATTTCTGGATCAAATCCCATGAAATGTTGGTGCATCCACTTGTTTAAACTTCATCAGCAGTCGTTTGTAAAACCCTAACCCGGCCTCTGTAGCAATTAATGCTGAAATTAGCATGATAACAACGTCCAATACCAATATTAGGGAGTAGAAATATCAAGATTTATCTGAAAATGTGTTTCTCTGCAATTTTTCTCGACCTTAAAGTGCCCTGAGATAATGTACGTCACGATTTGGTGCAGTAAAAAATAAATTTGAATTGAATATTCTAGTTTAACCGTAAATACATAACTACAACCAAATATATAGAGCTTGAATTGAGGAAATACAAATTACTTAACATAAAATGTAAACGTATATGCACATATTTTCTGTAGATTCCTTTGTATTTCCTTGTGTTCCTTTGTAATATCAGAGGAGATATTTGGTGTATATTCTTAAAACCTGGAGATTCTCTTCTTTTCCATGCAAATGAACATTTTACAAACATTTCCTCTGATTTGTTAGGGTTAGGGTTAGTCTGTAATCAAAAATCTAAAAATGTGTCGGTGATAATCTCTGCAGCACAGAGCGCGTCCTCAAACACACCTTCACACAATCACCACGGTGGAATCTTCCTGTTCCACCTTTGTTAGTTGGATGTTTGAGATGAATTCCTTTAGTTCACCTTTGTGAGTAGAAGCACATGTTCAGGATTTCCCCTGTGGAACAATCAGGAGCGTGTTCTTCACTGCTTGTTCCTGGTTTAGCTTCCCAGTTTAAAACCTCACCAGTGTAAAACCTCCCAGTTTAAAACCTCCCAGTGTAAAACCTCCCAGTGGAAAACCTCCCAGTTTAAAACCTCCCAGTGGAAACCCTCTGAGCTCCACGTTCATGAAACTTCATGTATTTTATTCATTTCAGATTTCACCTCGAGTGAAGAGGAGAAATCAAACAACCGCTTGGAGACGGCGGTGGTGGCAGCGAGGAGAACAGCTGGGGCAGAGACATGGGAGCAGGTGACGTGGGGGCACGAGTGAGGGCTGATAACCCCCTGCCACACACACACACACACACATACACACACAAACACACACACACACACACACACACACACACACACACACACACACACACACACACTGCCCCCGCCTCCCAACCTCCAACGGGCTCAGTGAGGAGTCTTCATAAATAATCTTCCAGCAATCTGCCTCTCCCTCCACTCTCTTATTAATTACTTTTATGGCCAAAATCAAACATCTGTCATTCTAGAATATACAAATTAATTATGCAGCTTCTTCCCATCAGTATCCATATAACACGGCTCCTCCGAGCCTCGCTGGCTGTGTGGGGGGGGGGGGTGGGGGACGTGGCAGCAGCGACACTCTTCTGTGGTGTTCCTCAAAAAAACGATAAATAAATAAAGGACTAGAAACCGGCCTCAGGAGAATTCAAAGACAATTTATGGTTTCACTTTGTTCTTCTCCATGTTTAAAGCGATCCCCTGCCCCCAGAGCTCAATATGATTATTATGATTTTAACCTGTATTCATCCAGGGACAGTCAGCTGAGAGTTATTTCATCATGTGAGAGAGGAAACATCTCAGCTGGTGAATTTAGCTTCAGGGTGAATGGAACCTGAAACCTCCTGGTTGTGCATGAACCTGTTTCTTTGAGTCTCCTGCTAAAGGACTGTGTGAAGAAGAAGATGATCTTCAAGGAGCACGGTCCCACTGACAGGAGACAGCTGTCCTCCCGCTCGGCTCGGAGACGTCCTGGGACTCCGCCTGCTCGTGGGTCAGGACCCCAGAGGGGGGGCACCATTTGGTACCAGTTACGGAGCGGCAGGGGGGGGCCGGTGCCTTCCTCCCTCCGTTCAGTCAAGGTAACGCCGGCCATGCGGACCTGGGTAGTTCCTGGCTGGCTGGCTGGCACAAGCAGCAGCTACCCATCATGCCACCGCAGAGCGAAGGGCCCGGTGACCTTGAGACGGGCCCCGGCTCCTCCCCCTCGCCGTGCTGCAGGCTGCTTACCAGAGGATGGATGGAGGCTCGTTTCGTTCACCCTGTGACCGAGTGATGCATGTGCTGCATGAGTGGAAACCACCGCGATGCATTTTAAACCTGCATTTACTGTGGGAAGGTTGAGTGAGCACAGTCAGGTCATCGGTGATTCCAACAGATCACAGATCACAGGAGGCACCAGGAGAGTCTGAGGACATCTGAAGTACTTACTCTTTATGTTGAATGTATGTATCACATGTGAGAATATTACCTTTAAATACACAGAGGACTGGAGAGAACATATCAGGGTTTATGAGAATGTGGAGACAAATTCTGATTATTTATTGACTTCAATTAGTCACTGGTTTTCTCATGTTTTGTTAACTTGGCTGTAACAGAAATGACCTCTGGAGAATTGTGTCCGGACTTCCTCTGCAGTTTGTTTTCCACACGTTCTCAACACAGCAGGAGATTCTCCACTCAGACGGACAATCTACAGACGTTTTAAAAGGACGCTGTTTGAATGAGGTCTGCAGAACGTCCAGAGGGTCTCACTCAGAGATTTGCATCCTCCGGAGAATGTCAAGAGGATCTCCAGAGCTCAGCGTGTGTCCAAAAGCAGCTATTGTCTATTTCTACTGAATACAAATGACTTATCTTTGACTTGAGAGTAAAAATGTTGAATTCTCATCATCAAATCTCTGGTTTCTAGATGAAACACTCATTTATTGAGGTATTTGACCCCAAACTCCAATTTTAAGTTTCTAAACTGTGAGTTTGAGTTTTCCATGAAAACAACATTTGAGTCTGTACAACATCCAAAAGGCCTTTTGCAGATCTACAGCACAAATAATGTTCTGTCTATAGAATCCAAAGATGCTGCTTCCAGATCAGTAATAATCCCTCTGAAGAATCCCATCAGCCTCGAGGTCACCTGTGTGCACACGTGCACTGTTCACGTGCACCTGCTGCTGCCACAGAAAGCCCTCTGCTCAATCCTCTCCGTCTCTGTCACCAAACAAAAAAGACCCAAACTTACCAATCCAAACAATTTATGACTGTTAGGCAGTGGCAGCGTATATTATGACAAACAACACATGCTCCATTATGCCAGCTGGTGTAATGATGTGGTAATGCCGGACTCATTAACTTCTGCACACAGTTTACGGCGGCCTCTTTTATGACGGAATTAATTGATTCACGCGTGCATTAAAACAAAAATAACTGGATTGAAAATGCAGTTGGATGCTGGCCTCTAATCTGTCATAAACACCTCTCTGCTGGTAAAGCATGGAGGGGGGGGGGGCATTATTCATGTAGGTGACGGGTCATATACGTAATAAACAACCTGAAACAAGCCTTCAGCTTCACAAGAGAAACCTCCATTTTCAAATATGAATTCCTTCTCCTCTGTAGGAACATGAGTGTCTGTGGAGACGTCTTCACTCTCAGCTTCTGTGTTTGTCGTTAAGTTGTGTGTGTGTAATTAAATCTCTGCTCGTTATCGGTTCAAACCAGGCGTTAAATGGAAAAGATGAATTAGTAAATTGTGATCACACATTATCAAGACGGCTCTGCAGCAGAATGTGTCCTCATCGCTTTTCTACTCTTTCTCAACAAATGCTTTGTCGTTTTTTTGTTTTTGTGTATTTGCCACACAGATATAAGGCAGTTAAGGGATGTTTGAAATCCAATTATCCAATTATAATACTGAAATGACGGTGATGCTACGTTTCTGCTGCACATCGATGTTTGAAAAAGCTTTTTAAAACGGTTTCTGTGACTCGTTTTCTGCTCAATCTGAACTAAAAGCTTTTGTGTCCATTGTTTGTCGACCTCCACCTCGGAGAGAACTCGTTATTGTGCCCGATGTCTCCGTCGTGGTCCGGCTGCAGTTCAGATCCTTTTCTTGGAACGACCCAATGAGGAACCTCTCAGGGGAAAAGGCGGATTTCCTTGCAGCATATGTGACGGTGAAAGTCTGACATTTAATCAAAGATGGAGCCTCGCATCAAGAGGAAGAAAAAAGAGAAAGGGGCTCAGGCTCCGGCCCCAGATGACTCGGCCATTACCGGCAATCTAAGCCATATGTTTAAGAATCCCCCCTCAAATCTCCGAGATGAAATGAAGAAAGGATTTAGCTGTGAGACTCTTCTCCGGGTCACATGACAGAGCTCCATATCGAGGAAATGATTTTCATCTCTCTGGACTTAAAGGTAATTGTACACAAGCTGTGCTCGGCTTCAGACCCTGTAATGAATTCTTTAATCCGAACCTCATTGTTATGAGCCGAGCAATTACTTACCACGGGATAAATAATCCATCTTTTGGAGCTGGACAGATATTGGTTTTAACTAAAGGACGCTCAATCAGTGGATTACGTGTAAATTGCTTTTAGCTGTGATGGTTTCACTCTGGCTGGTCCAACATGTGTCTCCACGGAGGTGGACGTGTCCTGGACGTCTCCTCGATGTCCTACCAGAAATATTCCTGCAGCTCCAGCTGAGATTTATTTCTCAACGTTTACAATACACACCTTGGTGACATGGAGGATGTGTACTTCTGTGGATGTAATGGAGAGTGCGTCCTATCAGAGAGAAAGTTAACAGGGCTGGTTCATGACTCAGCGAATCCGAGATGGTAAATCCTGGACTATTATTACTTACATATACAATACGTCTCCTCACATGTTACTGACAATAACTCATATGAAACAGATATGAATAGGTTGATTGATTGAGTTAATGTAAGCTGCACTATTTGTGTCATAAACCTGGGTGCTGCCTGTTTTCCCTGATGACTGAGCAGTGTAACACGTCAAGGTATCACAGCCAACCTGATCTCTGCTGACCTGAATATCATTTCAAAGTTTTGTGTCAATATTTTTTCACAGATAAACCTCATTTGTCATTGCTCGATCAGGTTACTTAAACTAAAATACAGTGATCACAACTTAGATTCCACTTTTTGCATCTTTTTGGAAAATGAAATACGTCCCTTGACTTTGAATTTGCTTTGTCAACAAATACTAAAAAGTAAATTGGGATTGACCACCCCCCCCACCCCCCCCTCCAGTCCCTCCTTCACGGTTCCTTCCCTCATCCAAGAGCTGCTGCTGCCTTTTCTCTTGATCTCTCCATTAAGCCTCCCCCCCCCCCCCTCTCGCTTTCACTGCTTCTTCCTCTTTGACCCTCGTGACCCACATGTTCCTCCTGTGTCCTCGTCTCCAGTGAACAACCTGGAGGACACCGTGACACACAGACCTGCACGTCCACTGAGGAGTTGTGTGTGTTTTTGTTTTGTTTTGCTTACCTTGTGTTTTTCCGTCAGGTCACGCGTGTCCTGACGCTCGCTGAGGACGGAGCAGCTGCTGTCCCTCGACCGGCCCTTCGTCCCCGACCGGCAGTTTGTCCCCGACCGGCCCTTCGTCCCCGACCGGCCCTTCGTCCCCGGCGCCTTGGACAAAAAGGCCACAGCACAAATACACAAACTCCCCAAAACAGAACGTGGCATATGCTCAACTAAGGCACCGGCATCAAGCGTTGTTCTCTCCGTGAAGGCCCCCGCGAGGCAAAAGGTTTCCAAACGATTTCAGGTTTTCATGTTGGAACCCTGCACACACAAAAAAATCAAAAAGAGATTTTCAATAAAGCGAGGGGGGGAGCGTTTGCATATTCAACGTGCCGCGGGCGAGCCCAGCCGCTGCCAGCCTCTGTGCTTAAAGCAGGAAAACCTCGACAAAGGTCACAAACAATTGGCCGGGCTCCGGTTATTAAGAGGGTTTGAATAAAACAGGAAAAACAGCAGCGATGATCACTTTGCCCAGCAGCTAGCTTCATCATCTGTAGCCATTCCAACATATGCTTGCAAGATAATAAAAAATGTGACATTAAACATGGCGGCAGATTGAATTTTGTTCCGGGCTACATGCAGCGAGTCGATCCTTCCCTCTGGAAGCCTCTTTAATATCAGGTAGTTAACGCCACCGGTCGTGATAATGTTTCTTGCATAATATAATTTATAGCAGGCGGAGGTCCATAAATCGGGGGGGCATTGTAAAATATTTCCATTATGTGTGGAATGTCAGTGGGTTATAGAGGCTTTATTCTACTTTTTATGGCTCTCAATCTGTTGTTGTTCCCAGCAATTTTTTTAATCTGTTAAAATTCGGTGAATCTCTTAACAGAGGGAATATCAGTGAGTCTTTTACAAAGTGACTCTCAGGGCGCGACTTCTTCACTGGACATAAAAAAGACTGCAGGCCCAGTAAAGGGAAAGTGCGTCGGCTCTGCTCCTCCTCTTTCCTTCTCTCTTTCTTTTTACTGCCTCAGCTCCTCGGCCTTGTTTTATGCAGAAATTATACATCTTTCTTTAACAGAGCTGTAAAGGTTACACAGTCATTTAAGCAGCAGTTCAGACAGATTGATGTTTATGTCATTACGGAGGAAACGCGCCTCGCTCCTCTCTCGCTCCTCTCTCGCCCCTCTCTCGCCCCAGCATAAAGCAGAACTGATCCATTAATGACATTGGAGATCGGGTGAGAGTCAGGACTGGATCCTTCTGAGGCTGCGTTTGAAGAGCAGTGGCGTCAAGACGTCCGTGTCCAATGTGTCCGTCCTCCTCCGAGCGAGGGACGCTCCACCAGGTCCTCCTCCAGCCAGAATATCCCATGATTCATTGGGCTTCGGTGAGGAAGGATGCGGCCCCTGAATTGAGATGCAGCTGATTTCAGCTCCGGTTACAGCTTCCATCACGGATTTTTCTGGAAAACATTCAAACCTCCTCAAAGACGACATAATCCTTAGAATTTACAGATTTTAATAACGTAAAAAGTGGATGAACAATAGGCAATAGACACAAATAAACTGCGATAACACGTATAAAATGTAATCTGCATCAAAACCACATACATTCTGATGAATCCAAAAATATATAATTACTTCTTTGTGCCATTAGACTGCACAGCAACACAAAATGTATATTTTTTTTACAGTGTATATTACAAGTATGGACAAATTGCACTTTAAAACAACTTTGATCCATATCTCCTAACTTGCATATTTCTTGTGGTACTCTGTATAATTGTTTATAGTATTTCTATTTTTACTCTTACTTGATTTTTGCCCCCTTGCATCTCATGTGTTAAACTCTTTCCTGACAGTAATTCCTCCTCCAGGTGATTCAGGTCTTTTAAACTTGTGTCTTTCCTGTTAAAGACTTTGTGAAACTACTTGATTCTGCAGGTTTGTGTGTTTGGAATGAACACAAAGCTGTGTGAAGGGAAACAGATATGGATGTTGTGGTCGTGTGTGCGTCACGTCGCCCTTGAGGACGATGAGTCATCAAACTGTTGCAGTCGTTTTACAGGAGGAGAAAGACGTGAATATTGATAAATGAACAATTAACACAAGGACACGTGGATTGAAACCAGGAAACTGTGAAGCAGAGGCTCCGATGCATCATGTTGACAATAGAAGTCATGGAACATATTACATGTTCATAAGAGATAATGTACAGTGGTTAAGATTTGCAGTATATAGTTATATAGTTCACGGTGCTGCACATGACAATATCTGTAAAATCTATTCATGTGAGCAGATAATTAAAACTTTTACTAGCAGCAGTGATGCGTTCATACTGTTACGTGCTTATTACACATTTACATCGAGTTTCACTTTAATCACATTTTGCTTGTTTGTTCTTTACGGGACTGATTCTTGGGTTTCAAATACACACGGGTTAGACTTGTACTGGGTTCGAGGTCCAGGGTCCGGGATCGGGTAGTTGCTAGAGCTCCTACTTTTTTTAATTGGACATATGGAATGGAAATCAAGTAAAACAAAATGTTACAAAACATGAGACATACCAGGAACCATTGTACAAATTAAATTATCTCTTAATTTGCTGCTGTTTATCTGATTTGTTCAGTTTCTTAGGGGGTCACCTTCCCAGGACAACAGTTGTGAAAGGAGCCTTGGACCAGTAAACCCATATTTAGTCTGAGGTCTCGAACCGGAATCCTGCTGAAACGTGGTCCATCCGCCCAACTGCTCATCTACAAACCAATCAATGTCCAGTAAAGGTGGACGCAGCCTACGTGGACGTATGTTGAACGAGATTCTTTAGTTTAGTCCTTAAATTACAACGTGGAACCCAAAATGAACCAGATCAAATTGAACCAGTGGAACAAACTCTTGGTTCAACTGTGAAAACGTCCTCAATGAAGTCAAAACGTTAAATAACACAGAGTTGATTCTGTCCTTTTTATAGAATTTTAAATACATGAGCTCTATTGTGAAATAAATTGGAGCCACACATGGATTGAAGTTCAGTGTTGGACTGAAAACACTCAGTTTCCTCTTTCCTCCTGCACATTGTGGAGTTAATTAGTGTGGTGACTCTGACTCGTCTCTTTTCTCCTGAACAACTCGGGACATTCTTGCTTCTCTTTGTCTTTTCTGTCCCTGAAAAGGAATCACTCCCAGATAACCGCTCTCGTCTCCATCATAAGCTGCTACAAGAAAAAGATCTGATAACATTCAGGGATTTCTTTGTCTTAGTATCTCGGTTCTGCTGCGTCACATTGAAAGCACGATCGTGTAAGTGAGCTTATCCTTCGTGGACCGAGCTCGATGCTACACCCATAGAACTGCCCCAACAGTGATGTGATAACAGCATCGTGTTCACTCAGCCAGAACATCCCAGATTGCTCTCATCACCATAAGCCTCCACCCTGAAGACAGCTCTCTCTCTCTCTCTCCTGTAAGAGTGTCCTCCTCTGATGAAGCAGGAAGTGATCACCAGGACGGAGGCTGTGAATTCACGTTATCCCTCCTTGATTAACACGGACACAAACTTGTCTGCTTGAATCTTTGACTTTAGCATAATCAGCTTTCTCCAGATCGCTGCAGGCCGCCCCTCCCCTCCCCTCCCCCCCTCATTCCCTCACCCTCCTTACCCCCAACCCCCCTCCCCCTGACATGTGTTTGTTTATTTAAATTTCTGAAATGTCATCTGGCCACAAACGTCTGTCCAACCCTCCCGGAGAAAGGAATAATCCTCAAGATGAAAGTGTATGAGCTTATGTTGCAGGATGAGCTTAGTCTGCAAGACGCTGATAGACTCGTCCAGGTCGAGTCCCCCGCCCTCGGGAAAGAACCATCCTGAAAACAATCATAAAACCCTCTCTCTAATAAATGTATGATATGAATTATCCCCTTGTTTTGTGGGATTTAAGGATCAGACGTCTGTAAACCACCTCGTCAATATGCTCCGTGGGGTTTGGCATGTTGTAATCTTGGGGAACAACATCAGATCACGTATGTTTGAAGGTGTGAAGCTGAAATTTAAACAGCTTGAAGGAGGGAACAGATTTTTCATTTGCTCGTCCATTGTGGTTTTTGGGTTTTGGCTCGATGACAAAGATCATTTTCCCCGGATCAGCTCGTCTGGAGTCAGGTTTTATTTGGTGTTTTCATTTTAAAGCAAACCAGTTGTACATTTGTAGGGGCAAAGGAAATTATAACAAATATTGTAAGCAACTTTAAAGCTATTTTTAATTTGAATGTAACTAAACTTTTCTCTACGACCTCAACAAATCATGCAATAAGTAAAAACTTTATCAGAAGAAGAAAGGTTGAACTTCTGGAATGATCTCCTCTTTACCAGAGACTATAAATAAAAATATAAATTAGTCTGTGAATCACTAATCATCAGTCTGATAAGGACAACTTAAACTTTAAAGTGTACCCTGACTTTAAAGTTTGTCACATTTGCTAACATGGAGGAGGTGGGGTTTATGACACAAGCTGCATCCGGCCACTAGGTGTCGATCAAGAGCTTAATTTCTGGAAATCCATTATGCATCTACGTTTATATAGTGTCTGTGAAATAAACGTCAAACTTCTGCTGAATAGGACCAAATAAAGATTCTTCAGCTAAACGTCCACACAAAAGCAGAACAGCAATAAGAGATTTATAATTTGCTTCCTCCACAACAAAAAGTAGTTTTTCACCGGGGGCGACTCTGCGGCTGAGTGGCCGTGCAACCTGGAGCGCTTCAGAGCGAGGAGGCGAGGGAACACAGGCGGGGCGATCAGCGCGATCTGCAACACTAGCCGCGGCAGATGGACGTATCACAGGGCCCGGCGCGAACTCGCTTTAACACATAATGTAGTCTGTGCCATGTTTCCAGTTCTTAGCGCTGGGCAAGCGGCACAAAGGCCTGGATCCTGAACTGAAACAGCTTGAGTCGGTGTAATGAAATTGCCCGGATCCCATGTGCATCCTCCTTTCTGCATCGCTGTATCGGAACAGCCCCTGATGCCAGAGACGACGACGGGGGGGGGGGAGCCCGAGAGGGAAGAGCCTGAGAGTAGGTGGAAGAGGCTTCTCCTGGGTTTGGGTTTGGAAGAAGATGGTAAATGGGATTTGTTTGGAGTAGTATCAGTATAGACTGTGTATAAAGGTGGACGTATTATGCAGAAATACACGTGGAGACTCATCAACTCCCCCCCCCCCTGATCTGTATCCCCCCCCGCTCAGCATGGAGCCGAGTTAAAATGATCCTCCCTATTGTTTGCTGCCGGTCAAAATCCAACAAAGCAGGTTTCACCTACCACGAGATGAAAAGATTATGAGCTCAAACATCACTTTAGTTATGGGTCAGTAGCTTAGTGTTTTTTAATCTATTGGCCCCCAAACTGCAGCATCATCACTTTGGCACAGATGTATTTGGTTAATCTTTAGAGTGCTGAGAAATATGCAAACCAAAAAAAAAAAAAAAAACAGTAAAGCACGAACTGCACAAGGATCCAGGGACGTGAGAAAGTCACGGGCTCGCATCCCAAACTGTCACTGAGTCATGTGAAAGACAAAATGTGAGTGTGAAGCTGACATGAGAGTTTATCCACTAATGTCACGCCTGGCGTCCGATCCTTTGTTTTCACTCCGTGTCCCCGCTCCCATCTGTGGCAAGTTTGCAGTAAACAATTTGTCATGATAGTAATAATGATTATAATAAGATGAAGACGAAGAAGGAGAAGAAGAAGAAGAAGAAGGATGGGGGTAATAATAATCCAAAATCATAAAATCAGCCAGGGGGGGATATTTAAAAGAGGGCCGAGTCGTAAACAGAGAGGTCAACACAAAACAAATCTGTCAAACAAACAAAAGGTCGTTAAACGGGAAGCGAGTCGATAAACAGGAGTTTTAAGAGGCTGGTGCTTCGAGAGATAAAACAGACGAGACGCTGGAGTTCATCAGAGTCAAAGATCCTTGATGAAGAGCAGGGAGGAGAGCTGCTGGCTTCTGTGTGAATACAGTATGTGAGGTATTTAATTTGAGCAGAGGAAGTAATCCCATCACGACAGCGTCTCTCTACCTTCCAAACAAAAAGAAAGAATCACTGAGATTGGATGAGCCACGTAATCCAATCTCAGAAGCACATTGGATAGATATTACGCTGAGCAGATTGAAGAGCAGCTCCCCCCCCCCCCCCCCCCCGAAGGTCACAAGTCAGTGAAGATCAGGGTTTTTTAATATTGAATTTCAAGTGGAACCGAAGCAGAAGAGAAGGAAGCTGCAATCTGTGCAAGTGAGGAAACAAGAACAACAACAATATCAGAAATATCAAACTAGGTAAATGTCAGTTGTAGTTTACTCTATATGTGACATTTATTGACTTTATATAACCTTTCACCTTCTCAACATTAAACTCTATGATTGTAAAAAGATTGATTTTACCCTCAGTCCATTCAGACCTGAGATTTCTCTATAAAAACATCCCAAAACCTAAAAATATTGTTTTAAAATAAACTCCTAAAACCTGAAAAAAAATTTTAGAATTTGAAACACAAGCTAAGAATAATTTGGGATTAGGAGAACGCATGCTGTAAGTATCAATTTGTGGTTATGAGTTAAAACAAAAGTCTTAATATGGTCTCACAACCTGAATGGATGTGTTTCAATATCATGTTTAATCTGAACAACAGTGGAAAAACTCAAATGAATGTTATTTACAATAAATATGTAAAAGAGAAGTTGTAAATCTCATTGCAGAGAAGAAGACACAGGTTAAACTTTCATATTTTTATTATAATTAAGCTAAAGATTAATGTTCTGGCCTTGTTTTGGTGTCACAGCTGATTGTGACAGATTGAAGCTACAGTGAAACGTCAGGATTCAGTTTTAAGAGTTGATATTTCTAATAATTATATTACTAAACACATTTGTCCTCACTTGCTTTCCCCTTTCCACGTAATGTCAGTTTCATATCGAGTGTTTGCTGCTCCTCACTTTTGTTGCCCTCACCAGCTCAGCTCGTGTTTCTCTCTGGCCGCTGAGGCTGAAGCATCTTTGCATATCAGTGTCGGAGGTGTTACTGTCTGTGTGGACTTTCTCTAATCTGAATATCTCTGGCAGCGCAGAGATCTACGGTCAGAAAATTAAAAACGCCCCGCTGTGATTGATGTGGGACAGGAGTGAAGGTCCAGACCTCCGAGGAGCTCTGCCTCCGCCGCCTGCGAGGAGAGAGTGATTCTCTGCGTGAGGATTAAACTTTGAAGTGTGAGGCCACATTAGCTTTTCTTCCGGTGATTTATGGCCCGGTTCCCTTGACGCTGTCCGGGGGCTGCGGACGTGTGGGCGTTATTTACTGCATCAGATTCATTTAAGTTCCTGAACAAACATTGTGCGAAGTTTCATTAATTTCCCCAAAGGTTGAACAAATAACGAGGCCTGAGCCGGAGAGAAGTTCGGCCGCACTTTGAGAGTAAATATCTGACGACAGGCCAAGGGTAAGTTCACTCCTCAGACCGGAGGGAGAAGGGCTCCAGTGGTTAACAGCTCGAATCCGCCAGGTTACTCTATCGATGCTACTTCCTCTATCTATCTAAGTCAGAAAGTCGCCATAGCCCCTGCAGAGCGCTTTTAATTTGAAAGGGACGGATACAGGAAGTGGAATCTCACAGAGACACCGAGGTGAAGAGGAAACAGAAGAGAGGAGGTTTATTGTTTTTTAATATCTTTTGATATTTACTCCAACTGCAGGCGTTGAATCCAGATGTGATGCTGCATCGTTGGGTTTGGTCTTCCACCCCCCCATCTTACATAGACCTGGAATTATACGTTTGTAATTGAAGACACCAGCTCACAGAACCTATAGAGAGAGAAGATGTTATGGATAACCGGAACATTCTGCATTACGAGCCTCTTGATTGGTTGGTTTGAAACGGACAGTAGAAAATGACATGACAGCTAAAAGTGAAGCCACCGCCTCTCGACTACCCCCTGGTGGCTGGATCTAGTATAGGTCATAAACCCCGCCTCCTCGATGATAGCGGGCGGGTCATTGGTCGAGCTAAAAAGTACAAATACATTTCCTCTTATCACACTGATGAGTGTTCCAGTTCTCATGTTTCTGATAAAATTAAGTTTTAATCACTTATTTGATTTTATAAAAACCTGGTAAATCGTGATTGGTACAAGACGGCAGCGTTTTGTGGAAAGAATTAAAACGAGCTGTCGATCTTAATTTGAAGTGTTCGGTGTGAAAACTCGTTGTTATAAATACGTTTCCTCATTTAGGCCAAAATGAAACTACTTGTGATGTGTGATTCATGATCATCTTGGACCTGCAGAGCCTCAGTGGAACACCCCCCCCCCCCGACGTCTTGTTGTGTAAAGAAGCTTCAGCTGAATAACTGAATATCTGAATATCTGCCTCAAACCCAGAAGAAGCCGACCCTCCACTTCACAGAAGCTGTTTATACTCAGCCTGTTAAATGAATCTCAGTCTGAGGTTGAGACGATTCATCAACATGAGCGTGGTGGAGGTTTTAATTAACTCTTAAAATCCAAAGAGATTTGCCGCTGCTCACTGTGACGGAGCAGAGATGGGAAGTGAAGCCTGCGTCCGTGTGAGGCTCGTCACTTCCTGTGAATTCAGCTCAGGGACACGCGGACTCGGACGGCACGCGGCTGGTGCGGCGCTTTTATTTAATTCCATCATTAACATTCCTTTGTGCTGCACTGCTAGCACAGAAGGCTTCTTTAATTAAATC
Organism: Platichthys flesus; assembly: GCF_949316205.1. Classification (NCBI taxonomy): domain Eukaryota; kingdom Metazoa; phylum Chordata; class Actinopteri; order Pleuronectiformes; family Pleuronectidae; genus Platichthys; species Platichthys flesus. The sequence goes on from NC_084947.1 coordinate 2,463,325, forward strand.
AGCGAGGAGCGCAGCCACGGTCGCCATGAGGCGTTTGTTTGTCTGCGCCTGCGGTCGCGTCCGTCCAGGCACACGCACGGGGTTGTGGGGCATATTCTCACATTAAGCTCAAGGAAGGAACAGCTCCTCCTCATCACAACCAATCAGAGCGCGGCTGCGTGTTTGCTACGTGATTCTTTGTGAGGGGACGACAACACACACACTGCAACTCTGGAGCCGAGCTGCCGGCGTGTGTGAGAGTTTTTATATATCCACTGAAACAGATGATGTAAACAAAATAAGTATTTTTAAAGGGAAAAATTACAAAAGAAAAGTATAAAAGGATCCTGTCAGTTTGTTTATTTGTTTGTTTCTCAGCAGAACGGGACATTGATCAAGAAAGAGTCTCAAACTCTGTGATGTGCAATAAGACTGGAATCAACACACTCGTACTTTTTAAAGTGCATTGTTTTTATCATTGTTTGGTTTGAGATTCTATGTATTTGCTGCTTATGTTTTCAGATTCTAGTGTTTCTATTCCTCAGTACTTTGTTTCCTGCCCTCTCATATCCCATTCTGTTTTGAAATGATAATAAATCTTCTTCTTGAATCTATAAAAAGTTTGGGGCAGATCCAAGAAAATCAAATACCTTGCTCTAAGAGCTGTTTAATGTTAAGTTGCTGTTTTATTTCATCAACATAAACAAGGATCCTTCGCCTGTTCACGTCTTCGCCCCCCCCCCCCCCCGCCCCCCTCTCCTTTGCATCCATGTCATTGCCCGTGCACGCTCGTGGAACGTGCACGCCTGCACACATGCCGCTGCATCTGTGTTTCTAACGTGTGCATGTGCGCTCGGACAGAGTGGCATGAGCACGGAAGGATTTCCCCAGCGTCCCAGGTGCCGGGGTGTGTGTTCAGTGGAGGGTGAGGACCATCTGCCGGGGCCGGGTGAAATCAGTGCAACATGCAGGTGCTGAGGTATTTACCCCAGCACGCAAGGTGCAGAGGAAAAACAAAGCAGGAGGCAGGGGCTGTGGTCGTGACCCACAGGGAGAGGGGTGTTTGGCCTAGAAAATTCAGACCTCATGGTCAAGTGCAGCATGAATAATGCAGAGGTCTGTCACACGGTCCTCCTCGTGGGTCGACCGTGAAGCAGAGAGGAGAACTTTGAGCCTGAAGGAAGAAACCAGAAGATTCCACCTCCATTTAGCTGCTGTACACGAGGCGCATGCCCATATTAATAGTTAGGGCTCCATGAAAGTATTAGGGAGTAAAACATCATATACACGATGCATCAGAACCAGTATGTGCTGGAAACAGTTGTCCCTCCAGACAAAGAAATGTAATTGAGGTTTGATATTCTACTTTTTATCAATAAAACACGAATACAACCAATTCTATAGAACTTGAATCAAGGAAATAGACATGAATGCACATCTTTTTCTATATTGTTTATTCTGTAGAAGTGCAGATCCTCAGAAGTTTGAACCTGGTTGCAGATTTGATTTTCTTCAGCCATGAAAGCATTAATGGGTTCAACACTGATGTTTGGAGATGAAGCTTCAGCTCGGAGTCGATCCTCCTCTTCATCAAAAAGACATTGGATGGTTTGATGGGGTTGACTCCACGGCTCTGCTCAGACCAGTTACTCCAAGCTGGGTTTGACAATTCCTTTATGGAGCCTGTTCCTACAACGATGGAATATCTCTAATAAAAGATTTGAAGTATTATTCTAATATAAAGATTTTCCATTGTTTTTCCACCTTTCGTCATTTAGTGTCATGAACTCTCCCAGTTTTTGTCATTTTCCTAGAAGCAACTTATCATATTCTCCACCTCCATCGATGAAGTTCCCTATCTTCATTTTGTGTCGTCACTTTTACGTGTTGCTCAACCCTGTAAATCCAGTTGGAGATCACCATGCGTCAGACTGGAAGCTGTGGTTTCACATGTTCAGTCCGGCACGGAGCAAACAGCTCACCAGCGACATGCCATCAGAACATACAACACATGCTCACAACATAAACCAATTAATTCTCCCTCCATTATTTACGATGTGCCTCCGTCAGTGAGGACACAGGGATGTTGAAACACACACACACAGCTTAGCCCCCCCCCCCCCCCCCGCAGTCTGCAATACATAATTCTTTCTGATGAATAGTTGTACAGATGTTTGCATGATCTGTCTGTGGACTGCGGAACACGAGCTCAGCAAAACCATTTCATTGTAATCCCGCATGCAGGGAGGGCGGGGGGGGGGGGGGGGGGGGGGGATCAAATTAAACAGATATGCTTATCTAAACTATTTATTAAAGAACCATATCTGAGATATAATCCTAATATGTTATCAAGAGCCGGGGGGGATTTCAGACGTACGTGCAGAGCAGGAATCCAGGTGTACAGGGTCGTAAGTCAAGGGGGGGGGGATTAGCGGAAAGGTTATTGTAATTTTTTAAATAACACAGAAGCAGATTTCATTATTAAAAGGTTGGAGGACCATCTGGGAGGGGAGGGGGAAAGTCTTTTGGTTTCATCCGCTGCGCTGTGTTCTCTACTGTACCGACACACACACTCAACAATTATTATGATTATTGTTTTTCATCAGAGGGTCAGGTTGAAGGAAAAGCATTTAGCAAAGTAGATCCTGCTCTTGACTTGGAGCTTGAGGACACAACAGGTCCCACGAATAGAGGGACACACTGAACCAGCCCCGTTTGATCAGAGTCATATTATTCACTGGGTGCAATGGTTTTACAGGAGGAGAGGCCACACCAGTTCAAACACCAGGATGTGGATGGGATCACTGTAACTTTGTGTTAACATGTGTTGACCTGAAATGTCCCCGATGCACAATAACAACACAATCGAGTGGAAGATTCACTTTGAATCAGAAAGTGGAGGTTGACCTGAAATGTCCCCGATGCACAATAACAACACAATCGAGTGGAAGATTCACTTTGAATCAGAAAGTTGAGAATTCAGCAAAACACAGAAATACTTACAATGACTCTGAGGAATATGTAAGTAGCATATCCAAATACTCATATTTATAAACTAACACTGAATAAACACATGGGTTAAAACTCAGTTCTAATTTTAGGTGAATATTAATATCTGGTCATGACAGAGGAGGTTTAAACTGAGTGAAGTGAAGGGACGGCCTCTCTCAGGATGTTTATTGAACATGAACACACTCACTCTCACTCTCAAGGACAAACTACTTCAATTATTAGAATTGGAAGTAAAATACGAGTTGTTAGTCGTCTCATATAAAAACGTTGAAGCGATACACAACAGAGACAAAGACAAAGATACGACCACAACTTGATTTTCTGGATTAGAGCTCAAACTGGAGTCGGTCCTGTTGACCTCTCCTGTACAACAACCCCCCCCACCACCACACACACACCACCAACACACACACACTAACACACTAACACACCAACACACACACACCAAAAGCACGACAAAGCAGTAAAAAAGAAGTGCGTCTCAGAAAGTGCTGACGGGTCCCGGCCGGCTGCTGAGCTCATGCTCATCAGGACTCGCTCGGCCGAGTCATGTGACACCAGCCACCTCGTTTCTGAACTGCACTGGAGCTTCCGGTGACAGGTGACGCCAGCCGGCATCACCGTAGCCGGCCGCAGCAGCCGCGGATCTCAGCCGCAGGTTCATCTGTTCTGACGGATGTTTTCTGTTTGTTGCCCCGAGGGATTACCGCCCCCCCACCCCGATGAAACAAAGGCACAAACATAATGTTTTGTGTTGGAGCTGCTTGGATCTCCTGTCCGCTCCAGGAGACCACGTAGAGAGATATATATTTTTCTCTGTCTGATTTTTTGCTGTGTTGTTTTTTGTGTTAATCTTCATCAAAGTCATATTTCTGCAGCAGAATGGAGATGTGCAGCTTCTGGCTCAGTGGATGAACTACAGTGCAGCTGGAGAGAGAAGTCAGACACCTTCAGCTTCTCACAGATGATGTTGCAGCCGTACGTTTGAATAAGAAAACATAAAGTTATCGGTTATTGATCTCATGAAGTCACTGAAAGTTATGATTCCGCCTCCGGACGACTGGTGTTAGTGTCACTCTTCCAGTTCTGTGGGATTAGAGAAACAAATAAAAGTCAATCTCTGGTTGTAGACATGTCAAACTGAATATTAAGATTCCTCAAAGTCTTTAACCTTAAATCAGAATCAGAATCAGAAAGTATTTATTGCCAAGTAGGTTTACACCTACCTGGAATTTGCTCTGGTTATTGGTGCATACTATGAACATAAAAACATTAAAACACAATAAATACAACACACACAAGAAAAACAATAAAAAAACAATATATAAAATAAAAATATATAAAAGATCAAATATATAAAAAGTAAAATGCAAAATGCAAAGAGTAGAACAGTGTCAAATTGCAATATGCAATGTTATGCAATATAATATAATATTATCTGTGTTAATTTAACACATCCTTGAGGTGTGGGGGGGGGGGAAATAAAAGTCCAAATCAGGGGAGGGGGAGGGGGGGTTCTTATAGATATAAAACAAACAACCTTCTGATGGTAGATCTAAAACAAAGATGTGTCTTGACTGTAAAGCAGCAGGTTCACCATGTCGTGTTTGATTTATCCTGAAATATCATTTTTACATGATTCATATTCTAAAGACAATTCTCATAGACGGACCCTTGTATTTGAGACTTCCCTCTCATCTCAGAGGTTTTCCTGTGCACCGGTGTTTGTTCCGTGCACGTCAGCGGCTCAGTGTGTTGCTCAAGGACACCTAGTCAGGACTCATTGCCTGCAGAGCCGATCAGGCCCGTGACCTTCTGCTCACCGGACACTATCTCTGAGCATCACGCCCGGCCTGCCACCTCACAATATGGTCAAATCCCCCAGACTGCTCGTTTCACCGCGGCGCTGCAGACTGCTGGTATTTACAGATGATGAGCGCGCACGGCAGGGGAGCGCACGGTGATGTATGAGGAGAGTCACAGTCATGCTTTAGCCGGGGCGAATCCAGAGCCGTGGCGCAGTCGGGGCTCTCGCAGCCACGGTGTTATGTCGGGAGAGAGGAGCAGGCCGGGGCAGAAGGTCAGTGGATCCATACACAACACGATTAGAGGAGGACATGCTGCGGCGAGACGGAGGCACCACAGAGGACGCTGCCGGGGAAGGACCCGGTGAAACAGGACCAGGAGGTCTCACAGTGAAAAGCAGATTTTAAACTCAGTTTTGAATTCAAAGCGGTTTAAACATTTCCTCAAACCATCATCCTCACATATCCTATTTATTGCAACGTTTTTACAGGAATTATAGAATAACACATCTCTGAAATATGTCTGAATACACAACATCTGTGTCCTGATATCAATCCCACCTCCTGGTCGAAGGGATTCTGTTGAAGCAGCACTTTGAGATGCACAACATGTAAATAGTTATGTTGATTTAAAATAATTAATATGAATAATATTGTGGATACCAATGCTGCCATCTTAGTTTGCAGAGTAGCGAAAATGTGATTGAGCCACTGTTGAGGTCGATATCAGCTTGATAAGAAAAAATGTATTCTATATTTACTCTATTTAATTTTGGTCCATGTCCAATCCGCAAACATGACGCAGGCTATTGGGAATTCTGCAGCGACCCACCAGGGGGCAGCTGAGATGCTTTGGCTTCACTTTTCGGGAGGTGTCCATCTTTGTTTACAGTCAGAACATTGTGATGTTGTAGAAATGCCTGTTTTATGATAATTGAAATAATCAAGATGATTTTTGTGTCTGTGCCAAAGGTCAAAAGTCTGAGCTCCTGTTTCTCCACCGTCTTTATCGTGTAAGACATTGTTTTAAATATCAACATGAAAATACATAAAGTAAATGCAAAGCCGAGGAAGCTACTTCCAGTTTTTCTCACATCTTCTGTTTCTCAGGTTCACTCTTGAGCCTTTTTCAGGGTTGAAGAGTTTTTGGCATCAACACTGAACTCGTACAGAAACCCGAGAGAGGAAGAGAATAAATTATCACCATAACAAATGTCTGCTGTCTTCATCTGTGGGAGTAACGTGTCCACGAGTGTGTCCCTGCACATGCACGACTGTGAGAAGCAGTTTGGTGAAAGGACAGTTTTAACAAATCAAGGTTATTGTTCCTAAAGCTAAATGTTTAAAAAAAGCTGTTTCTGTGTTTCTGGTGCATCGCGGCGAAGCAGCTGCAAACGCTTTTTTTCTGCTGCGGAGGAAAGTTGATCAGGTTTGTCAGGTCGCACCTGTTCCGCTGACGCTGCCAGCGCTGTCTCACTTCATCTCTTCACCCAAATAATATGTTTGAATCACTCGCTCTTTCCCTTCACAAACATTTAAATGCTCCGTCTCTGTTTTCACAGTATTTGTTGGAATGAAATAGAACGAAATTCCCCTCGAAGGCAAAGATACCAGGATCTATTCACGGCCGGTGTTTCAGTCGAGGTTTCTATTTGGGTTCAACACTTAAATCATAATTTAATAAATCAAATCAAACTGTTCAACACATCAGTCTTTTGTTGTGTTGGTGGAGACGCTGCAGCCGGCACGTTGGACCCGGAACCAAACCTGCAACCGAGCTGATGGGTGCCGCGCCTGTGGCCGAGCGGGATGTTCCACCTGATGAGCATCAAACGTTTAGTCCCGGGAGACACAGATTGATGAATGAAAGTGAAAGCTGGAAGCGTCCGGAGCTCACTGGGTCGTGAAGGTGGAACTCTCTCCTCTTTCCCAGTCCGCACAGGGACAAGTGTCAAAGTGACTTTTAGCAGTGAACTGTACATCTCACCTCTCACTTACCAACAATGAAGACAAAATGTCCCCCCCCCCACCCCCCCACCCCCCCACCCCCCGCCTACTGCCACCACCGCTGCATCATCCTAATACCTCAGGACGAACTCACAGACTATTTATTGTGAAGAGCAATCCACCGGTTACAAGTCTGTAATATGTTTTATTTTTTACAGTACCCATGTGTATGATAGGATGCTCTCATCTTTCTGCTATTAGTTATTTATTAATGATGAATGTGGACAGATGTGTGTGTAGGAGTGTGTGTTGTTTTTTCAGGTGCTGCACAACAAATGCCATTGTTCAAATTTGTTCAATGAAAATAAAGCTTTCTATTCTATTCTATTCATTTTTATAGAATCTGATAACTGATTCAAACCAAATTTATGTGTGATTTGAAATATCTTACATAAATACACAAACTACAATAAGTTAATAAAAGGATTCAGGTGAAGTTTAGGTGGTAGGACAGGATTAAAATGGTCAAAAGAAAAAGTGAAGAGGTGGAAATGTAATCGACATTAAGTCCTCACATGTCTGACCAGCACTGTGTGTGTGTGTGTGTGTGTGTGTGTGTGTGTGTGTGTGTGTGTGTGCACTCTCTCTCCCCCCTCCTTGCTCTTCACAGATCACTAGCACTCCTCCAGCCTCGGCCCCTGTCCCGATGATGTAATTATTTCCCAGCGGCACCTGGGAGCCGCGGCCGCCGCTCGGAGGCATCGCTCACAGCCAAGTATACAGATGTTTCTAATTGCTTTCCATTACCAAGAATAACAGCTGTTTATATCTATCAGCAAATAATTCACAAGAGTTCCAGACTGTTAGGATAACATCTCCCACCTGGTGGCCATCGCCGGTGCTCGACAGCCGAGCGCGGCGCTTGCCAGGCCTCTTGTTTACCGAGTCCCCAGATAAGCTCGGGCTTAAAGTCACCTTCAGCCATCTTGAGTTCCTCTTTCACCAGCATCGCACAGAATGAAGGGGAAATTAAATCTTAGTCCTCTCATGGTGCCTGCACTGGTTCTACGCCCAGTCGAATCACATGGCTGCATGTTGGTGGAGCGGTGACGTGGATGCCAGTGAAACCTCCGAATTGAGAACTAAAATCATATTTATCGTATCTCTCAGAGTCCGGATTTATATTTGAAAAAGTGCTAATAAACTTAAAAAGTCTAAAGAAATAACAAATTCAGAAATCAGAATTACAGCTATCTCTTTTTTCCAAAAATCAAATTCGAAGGTATTAAATATCTGACTGTGAGCGCCCCCTGTTGGATCGTGCACTTCTTCACTGTTTATTATGAATTTGAGCAGGTCAACACAAACGATCAAATGCATGTTTGAATTTCTAATAAGAAGTGAGAGCTAATCATAATTTTAGGTCCTTTAAAAGTCATAAATGCGTTAAATGATCACATACTACAATAGACATTTAGGTAGGTTTATTATGTCTTCGTTCATTTAAAGCTAATTACGCTTTAAAATGTGGGGTTTTATTTAAGATTAATATTTGGCAGGATGCATAGTTTGCATCGTTGGTGGTGGAGACCAAAGCAGAGATCAGGTTAGCACTGCTAGCTAATGTTAGCAACTACCTAAGGAGACTATGTTTGGCCTTTAGCCTTAAGTCTTTCAGGCAATAATAATAAAATATAAACTGATCTGAGCCTAAAACTAGCAAATATAATTTGCTAATTAATTTACTAATGTGAAAGTAGTTTTTTTTAGGGTTTTCTTGTGTTAATATCCCTAAAAAGTAAATAACATGTCTATAATTTCACAATAAACAAATCATTTTTGTGTTGCCTACAGTATCATGTGCCGACTTGCCTCACGTTAAGTATTATAGTTTCACGACCTCATGTTCAAACTGTGTGTCCCTTTAACCATTAAAGCCGCTGGTTCCACAGCTCTGCCTTGTTTCACTGGTTTGTTGAATGGAGTTGTTGAGCTTCTGATGGAGCGAACACACCAAGCTTGTGTTTTATTTCTAACCTGACGACTCGGCCGCATGGTGTTTTAAATATTATTGGCCTTGCTGCTCCTCGTACGTTTCCTTTCACGGGGCATCAACCTTAATTTGGTCCTGGAAGCTCGTCAATGTCCAACTCCAGATCTACGACGTTTCCCTTCACGCCTCGATCGACCGTCAAACACGGATCCACGAGTCACTCACCTGGGACGTGGACGTCCTCGTGCTCAGGAACAATCCTCAATATTCAGTCTGATGTTTATTTCTCCATATTTGAATCAGAGTTTATGAGGTTGAAGTTCTGTGACTCCTTGTTTTCAATTCTCTACCACTTAACTGTAAATAATAATAATAAAAATAACAATTCTCCCTGGAGGTAACTGCCCGTCACTGTGTTTAGAGCAGGAAGTGGATAAATCGTCAACAACAACAACAACAACAACAACGTGAAGCGACCACATTAGAAATAAGAAGCTGACTGGACTTCCCTTCGAATGAAACCCCGTCCTTTCAGAACGCCATTTCTGTTGTCCCTCCTCTTTCTGGCAGCGAGGCCCAGCCCGGCAGTAGGTGTGTGTGATAGTGTGTGTGTGTGTGTGTGTGTGTGTGTGTGTGTGTGTGTGTGCGCGTGCTGTCTGACACGCTGGCTGTTGGGAACGAGCCATCTGACGGGGGAGTGACTGCCAACAAGAGCAGAATGTCATTATGAGTGGAGGCTGCTGCGGGCCTGCCACCATCACAGGGAATTCATCACCACAAGTGATGATGATAATGGACTTTGCCGCAAATGACTTTGGATGAGCAGTGTTGTTGGCACGAGGCGCCGCGTCGGACTGGAACTCTCTCTCCATACCTCAGGAACAGAGGGAGGCGTTCAGGGCCCCGGCTGGGCCGTGGGACGAAGCAGTGATATCCAGTAAAAGTGTATCCCAGTGAAATCGAGTGGATTTACTGTACTTTCTGAATATGATGGAATAATTTAGATATCTGCATTAATGAGTCTGTCAGTCATGGATTCACAGACATTTATCATTTGGCTTCCAACAACATCACAAACACGTTATTTTTTGTTTGAAATCCCCCCCCCCCCCCCCCCCCCTCACGTGAGCTCCCCTGAGAGCCCAGGGATTCAAAAATAATCGTCCAACTTTGCCAGAGGTGCTGAGAGCAAAACTCATCAAGAGATCAATGTAACCATTGGGTGGGGGGGATGGGGGGGGCTTTGAAGACTCCATTATGACGTACAGGAAGAGGGAACTTGAATACGGCTCATTGCGGAACGTGACAAACAGCAGTCAGCTGGGATCTCGGAGGTTCTATCAAGTGAATATGAAATACCTCATTAAAGCGGCGCACTTGAAAGAAGCTCCCCCGATTGGACGAGAGATCAAAATGCAGGTTTCCATCATGAGATCATCAGATTTCATGTGCAAATTGACTAGAGGGTAAAAAAAAAAAGGCCTGTTGACCACATGATGAGCGGTTTCAACCCCTTTCTCCCTCGTAAATGCAACACTCTGTCATGCATATTCAAATGTGCTCCCTGCTCTGCCATTTTAATTGGTTAAAGAGTTTCAACCGACAACAGAGAGAGATAGGGGGGGGGGGGAGGGGGGGGAGAGGATGGCGGCTGTTTTCAGTGTGACGCTCTGGCCTCGCCTCACAGAGCCGTCAGTCTGTCTGTCATGCAAAACATCTCCGGTGTTTGTTTACCAGGCATGCAGCGCGGGGGGGGGGGTGGGGGGGGGGGGGGGGTGCTCGCTGGCTGCTAATGTGACAGTTGCACTCTGGCTTTCAGTTCAGTGGACATGTTGTTTTGGAGAGAAAGCAGGAGGACGCTACCCAACTTATCTGATTACCGATGATGTACATCACACATCCCCCAAACCGACTTCGCGGGCGAGACGGCCAAGCGAGAGAGAGAGAGAGAGAGAGAGAGAGTGAGAGAGAGAGAGAGAGAGAGGGGAAGGGCGGCCGGGCGTCGGTAAACAAGGCCTGAGTGACGTGGCGGCAGACGGTTTGTGAGGCTCAGCTGAAGATCCGTGCCACAGGGAACCGGAGCCGAGGGAGATCAGAGCTGAGGAACACAACGCGACACTGTGGGCAAGCGGACGACACCTGATGAACCACGTTGTGTGTTTGCTTCATGACACATTTCTTCACAAAACCCTCGTTGATTGTTGTGTTGGGATACAAACGCCCTTTGATCAGCACTGATTGGGACTTTGATGAAACAGTAACTAAGATTCATGGCTGACCTGATTGGAATCGGGGGGATAAAGGTCAAGGTGGGGTTGCAAGGGGGCGGAGCCTGACTGGGAGCTTGAGGTGCACTGCACGCCCACTTACACCTGTGACCTGCACCCATTGGACGGTACTGGCTGCCAATCACATGGTAGCCACGCCCCAATGGATACAACATAAATTAAGTGAGAATTAGGAAATAAACAGCCCCCTGCTGGTCATTTGACAGAATACAGGTTTCAGGCACTTCCGCATTGGCTTCACCTCAAGAGTCTATGTCTACTTTTAGTCTATTGTTGGACGTCACTATTATAACAGCAGCTTCAGAAGGTAAAATAATAGCACGTGGTTGCACTCCTCATATCTCCTCATAATTTAAAACCTCGTAGAACACATCCACTTTACCTTTAGAAGACTAAACACACAATGAATGTCTGTCAACGAAACAGATCACGATGCAAATAGTAAAATGTTTGTTTAGATTGAGACGTAAACACTGAAACCAGACAGACACAAACCAAGAAATCTTAAATAAAACAACAACCACATCTATTCCTCGAAAGACTGAATCTGCTTTGACAGTGAATTTAATTAAAGCATCAAAGTTGTTTATGTTTTTGTCATAAAGCTTTTTGTGACAACACGATTTCTAAAAACCAAACATAAGCCGTGTGAGCTTCAGTGCAATATGAAACCATATGGATCTGAGAGGTATGAGAATCTCGTGGTGTAAATCTCCAACGTGCAATCAAGCAACCACCCGATGTTCAGGTAAGTATCTGCTCAGAACCCTCTCTGGATTCCTCTGGGCCTCGCTCGTACACATGACAGATGTATTTTCATGTTCCTGAGCATATGTTCCTCCCTCTCTACACCTTCCTCCTGTAATAATTTCATCCATGACTAACTCATAACTCTTCCAGCATCGTGTTCTCTTATTTTTGTTGTGGCTCTAAATAATGCCACGGGGACCTGCGCTAACTGCAACCAGCCGTAATCTCAATTTGCAATGCATATGTTTCAGAAAAGAGCCCCACAGTTAGTACACAGACCCCCCCCCCCCCCCCCCCCCCCCCCCCCGCCAGTGACTGCTGTGGCAGAGGTCCATTAATATGCATAGCTTTGCTAAAAGCTCCAAAGTGACCTACATGACGAGGTTCAGTATACACTCCGACGCTGTGCTACACTTGTGGGACTCAGCCGCCCGTGTTACCTTAATTAGTGTCTTCTTGCCGCGGACGGGTTTTCCTCTGGAGAGGCTCTTGAACCTGCGTGCACACTTGTACGCCGGGGTCGCCGCCGGTCGCCGAGGTCGCTCCTCGTGCCCGTCCCTCAACAGCTTGGGCGCCTCTCCACAGCCGACAAAATGGTTTCCATTAGTCTGTAGAGGACGACCCCCAGCATCCCCATTAGATGCACTTTAAACTCCTGCAGTGTGTGCCCGGCTCTCAGCGGCGACTCTCCGGCTCTTCACGGTAATCCCCGAGGCCCGGCGCCGACAGGATGTATCAATTAACACCTTTGTTTGCTTTCCTCTCAGCCAGGCTCATTAGCATAGCAGCCGGAGAACGTACCGCTGAAGTTCAGGAGCAGCGTTCACACCCTGGTTTGTAAAACTTCCTCCACAACACGAGGAGAAAGAGGCTTAAAGACTTTTTTTAAACACCAGCCGTGTTACAACTGAGCCGGTCCAAAAGTATCCACAGGAAGTGGTTAGGAGCTCAGAAAGTTACAAGATGGTCGCCACCACCCCGGGCGAAGCGCTGCTGACACGCGTTCTCGTTTGCTCTGCGTCAAAGGGGAACTTAGCATTCCCGATGCTAAAGGACAGCTGTTGCTGGCAGGCCTCCTCCTCACTGGCGGAGGCGCCACTGTTTAGGGCGGTAATCTGTCAGGGCGCTGGCGTAGCCAATGTGCTCTCGCCCTGGGTGGACGCAGGGAAACGTGGCTCGGGGCTCTGTGCATAGCAATGAGGCCAGACAGATGTAAAAATCCACTGTGGTTTTACAGCCTCAGTGCTCTGTGTGTGTGTGTCTGTGTGTGTGTGTGTTTGCCTGGAAACCTTCCCATCAACCTTTCGAACACATCCATTCCCATGATGCAGTTCTGTTACAAGGGCACATTTATGCAGTTTGAGCCGAGGCCTTCGGTGGGATCCAGAGAACTTGAATCCTCCCGGACGTGATTGGTTAACATTTGTGGAGCTATCACAACAACACAACAACACAGAAGCACAACAACACAGCAGCACAACAACACAGCAGCACAACAACACAGCATTAAGAGGGGAAGAAGCATTTTAATGTGTGGAAGTTTCAAAGGGTGATCATGTGAGGGGGTTGATGAGCCGTGTGATGCAGACGTTATTTATAATGGCAAATTTAATGCACAAGGGAAAACTCGTAAAAAATAATTGAATACAAACGATATATAAGTTTTCATTAGAGACGTCCAGCAGAAACCTCCTCATAGACACAAAGCAAGTGTTCACCCAGTGAGCTAAACATCCAGGGGACGGGTTGTTGTTTTTTAATCAAGACGCACGAGAGAAGTGATTAGAAATTATGACTAGTTTCATATCACCCCTCAGCTCAGGACAAACACAACATAGTGATTGGCTACGGTAAAAAAAAATAATAATTTCACAATTAAAACAACAGCTAATTGTGTGTATTTCCAATTCTTTGTCCTTTTGAGCCCTAATATAAATACACACATTTACAGATTTATCTACACATTCACAGATCAATATACACATTTGTCTACACACGTAGGAATCTCACACTTTAATCTCAAAACACATTTACAGATATTTTTAACACAATTATAAATCTAATTACCTACGCACAGATTCTAAGTATTTGAACATTCCTGTACGCATTCGTAAATCTCTGCATTTGTTTGTGGATTCTTCTATACCTTTAAAAATCTGATCACAAGTACAAGTACACAACAACACTACTCAAACACACACACACACTCTCATAATGACTGGTTGCTTGGATGATTTCACAAACTCTGATCCAAACATCTTAACAGAGTATTTGAATATTTACGCCTCCTTCAAACACAGCGGCCTCTTCCAGTCCTGGATGATGAGCAGACAAACCGCTGCACACACTCACAAACACAATTATCCGCAGCACTTGCATACTGTTCTCATGATTAGGGGTCAGAGGTCAGACGCTGGTAATGATCGCACAACACTCGTCGTTTCCCCCGGCTCGGCGACTTGTTGGTTTGTCGGGAATCAGCGAAACACTCAGGTCCCACGGAGAGAGAGAGAGAGAGAGAGAGAGAGAGAGAGAGAGAGAGAGAGAGAGAGAGAGAGAGAGAGAGAGAGAGAGAGAGTATTTTTGACGCCGCACATAAGGACGCGAGGCAAATTAGTCGGGAAACGACGCCATAAATATGGAGCCGATCACGCTGCTTAATTTAGCTAAATATGCTAAGGTCTTCCTAATTATAACCACGGCAGTTTCCATCACCGCTGCGGCTGGTTCATCCGGCAAATCACTGAATTGCACGACTTTGCTTATTGTACACGGGCGTACAACTTTACAGATTTCCTTTAATTAACATGTATGTTTTACTAATCACACAAAGACTTGGACAACAAGCGACAGAAGGACTCACAAAATAAAGACAAATCTCTTTCCCTCGTGGTCCCTCAGGATCTTTGTGCCTCGAGCAATATGGATTTAGGGACGATGCCAAATATCAATATAAGGGACTACTGAATATTTAGGATTTTAGATTCATGTGCTGAGATGAAAAGAAGTATAATGATTTCTAAGATTTGATGTAATTGGGAATTGATATTTTACAGTTTATCCATAGGAAGGATCATAACATCTTTACTAAACTATGTTCAGAAGTATTAAACAGCACAGTGTGTGTGTGTAATGAAACTGAAGTGTGTGTAGATCGCTGGTTCGATTCCCTCTCTGTCGTCCTGGTGTGACGACTCATCAGCTGTTCAGTGAATTCACAAACGGCTCGTTGACTTCACGCAGCGTCGCTCTACTTGTCGACCGTGAGTGAAGCAAACACGGGGAAACTCGTGATTTGAAAAGTGAAACTAAAAAGAAGATGAGGTGAGACTGAAGCCGAACGCGACCACTCGTCGGGGACAGGAGGGGTTCGAGGCCCCGGCAGCGCAAAGAAACAAAGATGGACGCCAGCGAGTGAGGATGTGAATCAAGGGGGATGAAGAGTGAAGCCTCTCAGCCGAACGCTAATGATTAATGAGGTAAAATCTTCTTCTCCTCCATGTGCACTTGTCAAACTTTAAAAATGTGAGGTCATGTTTCAGATAGAACTCTAAAACGTGATTAAAGCTTTAAGACTAAATAAATGAGTCAATTAAATCCACTGGTAAATTAAGTCAGGACGGGAGATGTGGATGTTTTGGGTTTTATTTGTTGAGAAAGCGTAAGGTTCACATGGAGCCCCTCTGGATCTTGGCTCTATCCCCAGTGAACTCATATTTTTTTATGGTGAAAGTCACACATGGTTTGTTTTTCAAGCCTCTTATCAACACGTCGGATTAGCAGGCCTGCACTTCACACATTTTAGTTCTTGGCCTGTTAGGATCCTCGGGAAACATGGTTCTTTGGACATGGTCACACCGCCAGCAGATGGTGAGATCATCTTTAGGCTGAGCGGAGGGAGACAGGCGGCGGAGACACAGACACGCCCCCTTCCCCGTCCTCGTCCCCGTCCCCGTCTCCATCTCTGTCCCCGTCCCCATCAACGGAAACACGACCAAACTGCCCTGACGTGAAATGTATGCTCCCCTGAGGCGTCATTCATGTTTTTAAACTTATGTGACGAAGCTTTCATCGCGAAATAAGAAAAAAACTGAGACATATGAAGACAGCGTGAGGTTCAGCCCTGAAGGGGTTGAGCTGCTGTGACACTTACACACGATGATGATGAAGAGGAAGATGAAGAAGATGATTTGTAATGTTAAGATAAATGTTTGTTGTACAGTTTATCTTGTCAAAAATGATGTCAGCTCTTAAAATGAAGAATCAGATTATCTGTATCAGCTAAAACACCACAGCCCTGTTATTATCAGATTAATTTCTCTAAGAAGTTTAGAACTGAAATCTTTATACTAAACAATTTTATACTAAACAGTTTATACTAAACGAAACAATAATGTGTTTTGTTTTTGATGCAGCACGACAAATAGATTTTTTGTAGTTCCACACAATCTGCCCTTATACCTTGTTTTTATCAACATGAGGAAGTTTTAATGAATATAAGTCAAGAAATGTTCACTGCAAATACATTTATGGCATATTATTAGTTTTTCCCATAATATATATAATAAGATTTCCTGAATTTTATGTAAATATGGGGATTTTGGTCTTATATAAAACCATTTTACTGATATATTATCCATATATTTTATATAGTATATATTTATATGGACCATGTGAATATCAACTCCCTTCTTGACAGTAAATCACAAAGATAGAGCACAGTACAGTTCATCTTCGGAATCGGAGTCTGGGCCGTGGCCATCGTGGGGAGAAACATCCATGTCCCATCTGCTAACATGGAGGAAGCATGGTTTATGATCTGTACTGCAGCCAGCCACCAGGGGGGAGCGGCAGGGGGGGGGGGGGGGTGCTCACGTCTCCATCTTTATTTACAGTCTGTGATCTGAGCAGTGAGGTCAGAGGTCGCACGGCAGACAACAGGAAACCCGCCTGTTGGTCAAAGAGCACGTGGACGACGCTGGTTTCTGATCATCAGACAGTGTGTGTGTCTGTGTGTGTGTGTGTGTGTGTGTCTGTGTGTGTCTCCTCCTTTACTCGTAGCCGCTCACAATATGTCTAATGAGGCATCAGGATGAAGTAGTTTGTTGTCTCGTGCAACCAGATGGATGTGGGCCCTGATTAAAACTAATTAACTCTCCCCCAGATCTAAATAACTTTTCTGTCATTAATGCACATATTTTACACCTCATTAGAGGCACGGTGATTGGAGGTCGGAAAAAACATTTAAAAAATAAGAAGAGAGAAGGGGTGGGGGGGGGGGTGGAGGGGGGAGTCATTTGCATTTTAGATTCACGACATGCTTAGGACGGGGGAAACAGGAAATGCTTTCAGGGAGGAGATGATGGAAAGTGGCTGAAAACACTCGGGGCCACATCTGTGTGAGGGGAGCACATGACTTCCTCTAATTAACTCTTTCTGTCTTTACTCCTGGTCGTTGTCAGAATGTGAACGGCCATTGCAGTACCCCCCCCCCCCCCTTCCTCCCTTCCTCCTCCTCCTCCTCCTCCTCCTCCCCCCCGTGTTGAAATGTGCATCGTGGGGTGAAACGGGCAAGATGTTAACTAATTTTTATTTTTAATCTTCCCTTTTTGCCGCCGAGCGTGTCGTCCGGGCCTCGCGTCTTCTGAAATTTCCTCGCCTCTTTCATGGAAACATATTGGGGCAGAATTCGCCAGCTGTCGGCTTCCTCTCCCTTCTGCTGCCATTATCCTCAGGCCCCACCCCGCCTTATGGCCGGCCAGCGTGCCAGGAACGGGGGCTCGTCCAAAATCAAAAGGTGGCTCTTTTCAATTCAGGCCGTCGTCACACGTCCCCCCCCCCCCACCCCCCCCAGACCCTCACCCCTTCCACCACCCGTGCACGCAACCTACACGCTTCACAAACACGCGACCCATGTTTGTTGCCACAGCGCAGATCATGCACGAGGCAGGGTTTTCACTCCCTTACTCCAGATCGTGCCTCCCATGTGACCATATGCCAATCCCCCAACCACCCCACCCCCCCCCCACCACCACCACTACCCCCAACTCAGACGTTCTCTTCTTCCCCCCGCTACGACACCGTCTCTTCATCAGGACGAAGACGAGATGGAGACGAAAGGATTCACGAGTGAAACAAAACTCCATCCGACATTTTCTCCTCTTATTGTGAAATGATGATGGTTCTGCTTAATTTATGATGTTGAGCTTGATTCCGTTGATCATTGCATCTTGTTCCTCAGGGGCGGGAACAACTGTCATAATTAAAATATCGATCAAAACTAAATTTGACAAAAAATTGGGACCAATATCAGGAATTGATTAAAAACTCTTATTTTATGATAAACAGGTTGTTAAGAAGTGGAAAAAGGGTCAAGTGCCTGTAAAAGCTTAATCACGTCTCATGTCTCTTATCTATTGATTTTCTCTTGATCAAGGAATCAATGAATCACCTCGAGCTCTGGTCTGAATCTGCTGTCGCCCTGTGGAAGTCACTTAATAAGTCATTATCAGCAGCATTAGCAGCGTCAGTGCTGCAGCGGTCTGTGGTTAATACCTCCTCTGCATTAAGAGTCTGTCTCCGGTGAAGCTTGTCCGGTGGATTATTTAAGCCTGAGTTCCTTCCTCTGCCCTCGGGCTCCGTGTCGTATGCTGCTCTAGGACCTGGGGGACCGGGGGGGGGCCCTGTCCCTGTTGTTCTCTAATGGAATCCGGCTTCCGCAGAGATTTCAGAGACGTCCGGGTGCAGCGTTACCGCTTGTCACAATCGGGCCTCGTCTCTGGTCTGGAAAGCCTTGTCAGGACGATACGAGGGGAGTGGGATCTGTCTGAGTGGGACACTGGTTGTCAAAGTGGGGTTTGGGTGCTTTCAGGGGTCCCTGAGGTGACTGCTCCGGGTCTCGAGGAAACAGAGGAGGAGAATGTGAGCTCACCTCACGAGAAGCGATCCGACTGAGGGAAAGTACGAACTGCAATCACAACAGGCGTTTGGGTTCTCGTCAAAACCAAAAACTTTGCTTGTGGTTGGATTTTAAACTTTTCTTAATTATCCAGTTTCAACCAAACAAGAATTTATAAATCAAAAACTATATGTGGATCAGTAAATATGTTTGTGAGCTGCCAGTTTGAAGCACTAAGCATTTTGTCCGGCACCTTCTTGATCGTTTTGTA